>NC_044369.1:7940134-8173278 GCF_007364275.1 Archocentrus centrarchus | reverse complement strand
GTCAAACTCTAGTACCCTACACACAATCATTGCTTCCCTCTTTATTAGCATAGTGATAAGATTTTACCTGAGAGTAGTTGTATCCAATGGACCAATAGTCCAAAACAAGGACATCTATATTGTAGATGCATAGTAGAAGAAATACCTCTGATAACGACATAATTGCATAAATGTCCATCCATTCATTTTCTTAGCTGCTTATCTGATTCAGGGTTGCGGGGCGGCTGGAGCCTATCGTAGCTGTCACTGGGTGAGAGGCGGGGTACAACCTTGACAGGTCACCAGTCAATCACGGGGCTAGAAAAGAGCCGGACAACCATTCAGGCTCATATTCACATCTACGGCCAATGAAGAATCGCTAATTAACCTAACAGCTCACACAGACAAAGGAAGAGCATGCATGCGCTAGCCTTTCTGTGTGGTGAGCCCCAGCTGGCCAGCAGATTCAAACCAAGGACCGTCTTTCTGTGAGGCAGTAGTGCTAGCCACTGTACCACCATGACACTTATTATTGATTACAAAGGTCTTATAAAAAAGTTGTCTCATTTATGGTTAATGGATGAGTATTATCAGTAATAAGAATAACATTAAGTCACTGAGTCAAGAATTATATTTTCTAAAACAAAACATCATTACAAAGGTCAAACAAGTTAGTAGCATTAAGAAAAGGGAATAAAAGGTCAGCAATTCCTCCATCCAATTTCTTAACCACTCATCCAGCTAAGACCACAGGGTGCTGGAGCCAATCCCAGCTGACATTTGGCGGGAGGCGGGCAACTGGACCAGGTCGCCAGTCCGCTGCGATTCATACTTGAATCCACACCTATGACGAATTTAGAATCACAGTATAACCTAACAAGTATTTGTAGGAGGACACTCAGCGATAACCCACCCAAGCTAAGGGAGAACATGCTAACCAGCGCACCACAGTGCTGCCCCACAGATCTTAGTAATAACTGATAAAGGGTAACAGAAATCAAGGCACAAGGGTCAGCGGACCCCGAGGCTCTTATTAACATGTTATAACTGATTTAAAAAGCATTTGCAAACTGTAGAATTAAACCATAACAACTTCTTAGTCCTATGCAGAAAGTAACATAGAGGAAGGAATTTGTTGCATATAATAACCTTTATCTAAATATAACGATGCTCTGATTATACATTTCTGGGTTGATGCTGATGTTTAAAATAGCGCTTTGACTGACAGCCAACTCCAGTTTTTTTATTTAGTATTTTGTGTCATATCATCCTCCCATTTTGCCAAAACAAAGCAACCTTCATCGTATTTGGCTGATAGTGGTCAAGGAGACATATTGTCCAGGATCGATGATCATACAGTAAACTTAACTTTAAGCTCAATTTGAAGCTGCTAATAAAATGACTTTTTACTGGGATCTAACAGTGATTATTCCTTAATCGACACAAAGTTAAGTTGCTTTGACTTCTGGCCACGATGGCAGCGTCACAAGAAAGTAATGGAACATAATTGTGAAGCTGGAACAGCATCTAAATAGAACTGAAGTCATCTTAAAAATATATTTTGAATATTAAAAATGCAGTAACAGCAATTATATTGTCAACATCAATGCGTCAAATGAAAGCATACCAGTGAAAGCAGACAGACGTATTGTTTGTTCTACACTCGACATGCTTCTCGCTTCTCATATTATTAGTTGTACAAACACATCAAGTTCCCTGTATTTTGTTTGGTCTCTTTCCTCTGAGCTACTGTGGAATGTTTCTCATAATACACAGGGGAGGGCGGTGGCATTTTCCCCAGAAACAACACTGCTGTATCTGTTCATTCACACTCACTTCTTCATTATCCTCCTGCAGATGAAAGACACAAAAAAACTTTAAACAACGAGCTCAGAGTGAGACTGAAAGCTTGTAGGTTTCTGTAATTTGGAAGCACAATTTGTCTGCTTCACCTACAATGAAAAGCTGTTCCTAACTGTCCTTGCATGTCCTCCCCGCATGATGGTGTGGACAAAGAGGGTATTTGGCTGAAAGATGGGAGAGCCTGATTGCCAAGCCCTCAGGATATGAAACGCAAGAAGTGTTTGGACAAATGTAGATGCAAAGTTTGGCCACCACTTAACAGCTAACTAGCTTCTCATCACTGGGAATTTTGATTCCCTACAACAGAGTGTTCTTCATGAAGTCATATCTGCAGTTCCTATTGTTTAGCTGCGTTCACCGCTCACACCCACTGATCACAATGATATTTACTGACGTTGGGGGTGTGAATTAAGACATGTATAGATTACATATCTAACAATTACTGTGTATCCCAAATTTTGATTTAGATACTTTTTTGTATGTGTGCCTTCTTTTGCAGGATTACTTCATGAATTATATAGTAATATAGTTTGAAAGTCCCCTCTGCATATATATATCTATATCTATATATAATATATATAATCTATTATATTATATATATATATATATATATATATATATATATATATATATATTATATAATATATATATAAATTTTTTTTTTTTTTCTTTTTTTTTTTTTTTTTTTTTTGGCCAAGTACTTTGTGACAGTGAGTCTCTCGTCTTGCCTGAACTGGAGATGGGGAATCCTTGTTCTGCTCTGCATAATTTCACAGCAGATCTCCAAAGCAGAGCAAGGAGTACCATCGCCATTTGCACTCTAAGAGATGGAGTTGGAATGCATCCAACTGTGTGACAGAAGCCTCTCTGGAAGAAGCCAGCTAATTAACATTGAGGGGCCTGCCACAACAGCAACCTGGCTGAGTGAGCCAGCCTGTAGGTGTGAAAACACAGGAAGGAAAGGGCCAGAGATAGCTTGCTAGTTGTGACTGAACTTTCAGAAATAAGAGTGAGCTGATTGTCCACTAGTTAGTTGATCACAGACGATGTTGTTTTCTCAGATGAATACATAATAAAAAAAAAAAAGAAAAGAAAAGCCAAATATACTTGGGAGACATGGACTAAGTAAGTCTGTGTGGGAAACACTGAATTACTCTTTCAATTAATCATTTGGTCATTCATGACTGTTAACTAAAAAATTATGACCACAAAAGTGGCCTTGTAGGCTAACATTATGCCACACTCTTCTGTATAAGATATCAATTTTGAGACATGTGAAATTACCCTATATCGACTGTATTTTTTGTGCATTGTATTTACCCAGTTCTCCTTATTTGTACTATTTATGTTTTTCCTTCACCATCTGGTAATCTTCACCTGTCTTTTTCACACTAAGTGGCACATAAGGCCTCTAGGAGGTTATTTTTTTGGTGATTACCCTGATGCCAACCCCAATTCTGGAGCCCAAATTTCCTCTGGCCTCTGCGGTGGTCCATCTCATACTTGAGACACAAAGTCATGAGGATTCAGTGCTTGAGCTGTTTCTCTCTTGATATCCTTGGCAGAGGGTGAAGTGGAAGAAGCTCAGAAGCTTGAATCAGTGGTGATGAGACTTGAAGTGCACAGCGACACTGACGTGGATGCTGCTCCTTTTGTTTCAAATGACATGTTCCCTCAGTAGACATCATAGCCGCCACAAAAGGAACTTTTGTGTTACCTGAAAACAGCACAGAAAGGATGTAAATCAGTTCAGTGACGATAACCTGTCTGCTGGGGCGTATTTCAGGAAGAAGGTTTAGTTAACAACTCTGAGTCAGTTCACCCTGACATGAGGGAAATGCCAGCTTTACTGTTACAGAAAGAGGGTTAACTTAAACTCTGAATCAGTCACAACAACTGTGACTCTGTGTAATGCAACTGTCAGACTGTCAGCCAGATTCTCTTCACTTACTATTTAAATAAAACTCATCAATGTAAAGCTTTAGATGCATAGCACAACGATCATTTTCTGTGTCACAATCAGTCACACTCATGGAAAAATGATTGTCACGGCTGGATATTGGCGTGGATATTTGAGTGACGATGAGGCTGAAGTGACTAAAACAGAACTGCGTGTATTTTAAAGTGACTTTTTAAATGCAGGCCGCAGTGAATAAAGTAGTTTCAGATTCAGTCATTAAATGATGGAACCGTGTCTGAAATTCAGACTCAATATATTTTCCACTGAAAAGCACCTAACTCAGTCTCAGTGGGTCAACCCACAACTAGATCCACCTGAACAGGCTCTGCAACAGAGCAGCAAACCGTGTCCGTGTCAGACAGGACGGATCTAAAACGGATAAGGATCTCGGATTCAGATCATGCCCAGATTCAATTAGACTCTGGTCATTTCCCAGCTTATCCCATCAGGATCTATTCATAATGGCGATGTGTATTCCTTATTTAAAATGTCTCATCCTTCTAAAACTACACTAAAATATCTCAAATCTAGCAGACCACCACGTAGATCGCTCTAGAAAAGCTGAGACATCTCACATTTGTAAAGTTTTATCAGTAAAGGCATTCATTAAAGACTTGGAAAGCTGCTCTGAACGTTTGGATTAAAAGTGAAACAGTTACTATGACCTCTTACAATTAGGCTGCCAGTAACCGAGTAAAACATCTGACGCCATAAGAGCCCAACTTCTATCAGTGAAGGCCAGTATTAGATGCAATTACAAATGGTAAGACTGATGAACGTTAACGTTACTTTAAAGAGTTTTTCTGCAAATCTCATTAAGCATTTATATCCAGTAATAGCAGAAATTAAAAAAACAAAAAATCAGGTTGTTACAGCCCATTGGTACATTAAACCTTTCCTCAATTATTATAGAAAAATTAAATGAAATGTTCTGATAATGACAGAGTGGTCCCAGCTGATAAAATTACTCCCATTTTTTTTTTTTTTAAGATAAACATCATGGTCTACGGTCCACTGGATTAAAATGGAGGCTCTGCTCTTTATTTACCTGTTGCCAAGGTGAATCGTGGTATCAGATGATGGTGGCTTTCTTTCTCCACTCACGCATGCACTAAACTCAGGGTGAACTTACTCCGATCAGCTGTTCTGGAACGGGAAACTCCAAGTTGCAGATCTCAGAGTCGATCACTTCAGTGTTGATTTTTAAACTCAGAGTTGGTTGAACATGCTTCCTGGACTGAAAGGAGTGACTGTAACATCTAAATGAGTGGTAACAATTCTTTTGGATACTTCCTGTTTCAAAACCCTTCTTGCAGTGTTGAGCATGCAGCAGTTAATGGTTGTACTTGCCGGGGATCAAATACAGACTTCTTCTCCTGGCGCACCTGTTTAGTGGTTTTGTGTGTTGGGTCATAGCTGTGGTATGCAGAGCTTTATCTCTCTTGTTGATCATTAGACTGCACCACTGTGTCATTTATAGGGCGCACATTGAATTTGTGAACAATTCCTGAGCACTTTAAAAGCTGCTCTAGCTCAGCCTGAGTGTTTGCTTACCACACACACACACACACACACACATACATACACACACACACACCACTCTACCAACGCAGATATAGCTCATAAATTGTTTTCGGGCTGTCCACGTGTGAGCTTTACTATGTAGTAGTAGTATTGAAAAGGCTAAGAGGAGATCTGAGATGAATAAGTCATAAGGTTGAAAAAAAAGCTGAAAACATCTTTACTTCTACAAATTATAGACTATATGTAAAAGATAGAAAACCATATTTGGATAAACATAACATAAACACAACACATCATTTCCATTAAAATAGCACCAACACCACAAGCACAGTCACATCAACCTACTCCCTAATAATGGGAACTTGAGATAAAATTCACAGAATGATGCAATGAAAGGAGGATTTTAGCTATGAAACCAAAACCAATTTTGTGCCAAGTTTGAAAGACACTTATTTCTGCTCTTAATTTTGGCATTTTAACATGAAAGTCTATGGGGATTGGCTCGCCTCTGAAGTCAGCCTCCAGGGGATACTTTTTTCACTTTGGCTTCATTTTTTCTTGCAGTCATATGTGTTTAAAAAGTGTCATGTTAAAGCCATAGATTGAAGCTGAGAAAAGTCTAGCATCAACTAGACAGAAACAGTGGCAGTCTACCTTAACAACCTTCAGGCCAATCAAGCAAGTACAGTGGTGGATGACAAGGAGCAGAAGACTGCATCTGCGATAGATGCGGCAGTCCCAGTGGACAGCAACATCAGGAAGAAGGAGCATGAGAAAACAGAGACATAGCAGGGACCGAAGGAACAACTGGAGCAGATGTGGAAGGCGGCCCCAGTGGTAATAGGAGCGTTAGGAGCTTTAACTCCTAAACTGGAAGAGTGGCTTCAGCAGATTCCAGGCACAACATCAGAGGTTTCTGTCCAGAAGGGTGCAGTCCTAGGAACAGCTAAGGTGCTGTGCAGAACCCTCAAACTCTCAGGCCTATAGTAAAGGACCCAAGCTTGAAGAACACATGCATACAAGAGAGATTCAGTGTTTTATTGTCATGTGCACAGTAAACATTCAGTTTTACTGAACAATGAAATTCTTATTCTGCACTTCTTCTGCTGTGGCTCAATAATAATAAATATGAAAATCTATATAATCTGAAAAGAAGAGTATGGGAGGAAAAGGGGGGGGGGGACTATACAAAATATACAACTTACATACATGAGGTAGACCATATAGAGGCAGTTGCAGTGAATGAAGTATGTTATTGTAAACAGTCTTGTGTAAAGTGTCATATGCATATAGTGCAATTTGCAGTCCAAAACACACAGCAGGAGCACTGTATATGTGTGTGTCAGTCCTCGTGTCAGAGGTGGCGGTTCACAAGTTGAATGGCCTGTGCAAAAAAGCTGTTCCTCATTCTGATGGTTCTTGATTACACACTCCGATACCGTCACCCTGATGGCAGGAGTGTAAAGACGTGTTGGGGGGGGGGTGGATCTCTTATTGTGATCCGTGCTCTTCTGATGACCCTAGTGTGGTAAATGTCCTCCAGTGATGGTAAGGCAACTCCTGAGATGGTTCTGGTAGTCTTCACTACCCTCTGAAGAGCCTTTCTGTCCTGCGTAGTGATTGTCACTGATGTGGGTGCCCACGAATTTGAAGGTGTTCACCCTGTCCACCACTTCTCCCCCTATATGGAGTGGTGTGTGTTGCACCCTCCTCCTTCTTGGGTCAGCAATCATTTTATTAGTCTTGCTGTATTTAAGGTAAGATTGCTGTCGTTACACCATGTCTCCAGGTCTGTCACCTCTCTCCTATATGCTGTCTGATTACTGTGGTATCATCAGCAAACTTGATGATACTGGTGGTGTACTGGGAGGCAACACAGGCATGAGTAAAGAGAGTGTACGGCACTGGACTAAGTACACAACCTTGGGGCATTCCAATGTTCACATGCACTGTTCTGTTCTGCATGCCCTAATGTACATGCATTCTTTAGTAAGTGAGTTCATTGTTATTTATAGAATTCCCCTCACAAGTTCCCACAAGCCAAGAGGATGTTTTTAAATGTTTTTGTGAGGACTGCAGTCTAAATACTGTACAAACAACATTTGATGTATAACAGTAGACTGCTGCCTTATTCACAAGGGGTTGCCACAGTGGGTAGCTCTGCATGTTTTGATTTGGCAGATTTTTATGCCCAGTGCCCTCCCTGGTGCAACCCAAAAGGGATTTGTCTCTCCTCTGGGTCTCAAACCACAGACCTTTCACATATTAGGTGACAGTGTAAACCCCTGTATACCAAAGCCTCAAATTTGAGAGGCTGGCTTTGATTTGTTGTATTTGTGCTTGATAAATGATATTTCTAAAAAAAAAAAAAAAAAAAAATTTGAGTGATTAAACCTCAGTAGCAACCATTAGCAGCAGTGAACAGGTGACATTAGACCTGTTCACATGATAGAGTTGCGCAGCATTTGAAGTTCACAAAACAGGAAATGTTTCTCACATGGCCATTTGGTGAACCACTGTAACTCTTAAGCAAACAGGCTAGCGAGCTGTATTCTGAAAAAAATGGAAGGAAACGACACAGATGCAATCCTTGCACAATGGATGACGTCCCACTTGGTCCAGTGTCAACACTGCCGGGCGCCGGCAGACCGTGTCTCTTCTCCAGCACAAGAATGTATACTCAGATTCCTGACTGAGAATCCACACTGCCCTAAAATCCCATCAGCTGGCCCTCTGCTAAGTTGTTTATCTTCTGCCCTGTTTACTCTAGTGGTTGGCTGCTTTTCAAAGGTTAGACGGCACAAGGTTAGGAGGAATTAGCCTAGGGGACTTTTGTTGGCATCTGAGGAGGACTGCCTTGACCTCTGTGGGAGATTCCAGGCAGAAGTGCGAGTGCTTGTTTTTTTTTTTGCTTTTTGTTTCAGGTATTTCTCAAGGAAGGAAGGAAAGGGTAGTTCAAAATCAACAGCAGACAGTCTGTTCTTCTTTTACTTGCATGACAATGAAAATACATCAATTTTTTGCTTGCTCTGTAGACTGATAAACATTATACCATACAGCCTTACATGAAATATTTTCAGTGGAAAAAAGTGTTAAGTGCTGCACAAAATCCAGGTTATATCTCTCAAATGATCTTCAGAAATAGGACAGCAGGTGGAGAAACAGGATATCAAAGCTCCCTTTTGGATTATCAGGGTTCATTTGAGGTGAAAGGCAGCAGGAGCGGGTACGGTTGTCTTTAGAAACCAGCTGAGTATGAGAGGGAACTCACTCTTATCAGTTTTACAATCACAATAAGGTAGTTAACAGCCCTAAGAGCTATGAGAGTACTCTGGTTGTATTTTTCATGTATTTGATGATGGGGGTGAAGGGGCTTGGGATGGGGGGGTTGCTACCAGTTTCTCTACCATGTGGTCTCTTTTCTGTAGTAGAACAGCTGTTGTTACATTATTTTCTCCAGCTAGAAAACCTTTCGCTGCACGCAACAAGTTCACAATACAGAGTCTAATAATAACACTGTAACCAGGCTCCAGCAGAGGTGTGTTTTACTCATCTGTCTTTGCAGTTGCTTTTCTCACATGCAGTATGCTGCTTTAGTCGGGTTTGTTTTGATCCTGCATACCCACCACAAAGGTCACAGCATGAATGCAGAACTGTATGGGCGTTTGTGGGGAAAGGCAAATTTTTTGGTTGGCAATTAAAAAAAAAAAAAGTAAAAACCCACAGCAGTTTTTACTTTTTCTTTTACTGTTCATACTAATTTCAGTCTAGGTCTAGGATGCCACCCAGATTTTACAAGCAAATCTCTTTCTGTCCGTGTAAAAGCTGGTGAAGCTAATCGCTCCCCACATGTGCAAAAAAGCTGTCCCAAACCCATAGTGCCCTGTTTTTTACAGTTACTATGCAGCAGTGTTTCTGAAATGGAGGTGCTCTACTGGACTGAGATCTGGTGACTGTGGAGGACATTTGAGTACAATATAATATATGTCTAGAGACATTTTGACAATTCCCATGCAATAATCACTTCAAAGTCACAGCTGAACATGAATACTGATCAGCAGTCATTAATCACCACAGAAGGCTCGGTCGTGATGACCTGATGAAGACTGGAAACCGCATTGCACATCCACAGTGATCAATATCCAAACACAACTGAAATGACAATCACAACGCTATTAAATTAAGAATAAACATTAACACTTCTTTAAGTCCTACAGGATGTTCACACAGGAAGCGACTAGCTGTGATGTAGCAACCAGACGTCGTAGAAAGTGAATGTTTGGCAACTTCAAGCAACAACGGCTGATGTAACCGCTGGCTATGCGAAGTGGGCAGTTCCTAACTTAAACTTGTCTCCATTTCAGTGCAAACAATTAACTCAACTACCACTGAGTGTGCAGGATGCTCTCGGAGTAGTAAATGCATTAGAGGGTTACCTAGGCAACCGGAGACAGGAATGTCCGGACAGAGCAATTTGTGATTCAGAGCTGTCCATTTGGAGGGAAAACAGAATCAGTACATATTAAATGAAACAAGTGGCCAAAAGTCTCCGCTGACTAAAAAGTCACTTCAAAACCAGTATAGGTGATGTCAAGACCCCTGATCTCTCCAATTAACATCTTAACGTCTTAAAGAATTTGTCCATAAGTCCCAAGAAATCATGTCAGAAAATGTTTATCAGCCATGCTGGAGTCTGATGTTTCTGCTGTTTCAGATGGAAAATTCGTTATCTATTCCATTTTCCCAGGTCTTCACGTGTATTTTTACACTACTTTCTGCCTAGTGCAGTTTTATTTCCATGCAGCACTTCACAAACAAGTACAACTGCCTCGTCAGTCTCATCACGTGAAGCAAGCAAGATAAAGTGGAATTGTTTACCAGACAATAGCATTATTCTGTTTCTCTGAAAAACAACAAGGACGTACATAAAGTAGGCATGTCGGGACAACTCGCAGTGCAGCACAGGTTTATCCCAGTGTGCTTGTCAGCGGTAGATGAATTCACGTTCTGTTCTCAGCTGTTTTCCCCTTCGGGGCCGTGGCACTGCGCTTTGTAAAATATCTCAGTGAGAGAAAAGGCAACAAAGTGGAGCAAAGGTAAAAAGGGCCAGACTGCCAATAGAGTCATGCAATTGGCAGACAGTTCTCATTTCTTCTGTTATGATTTTTTTTTTTTTTTCTGGGTCGTTTCTGTCAAGCACATGGGCCTAAAAATAAAGGGAACATTAATCTCTCTTCTAGGTGGGGCGTCAGATGACTGAATATCCATTGTCTTATATTTCCCATATTCTCCTCTGGGACAAGGCATGCATTTCTAGACAGAAAAGCTCAGTTGAAAGACTTGAAGCTGATTTCGTGCCTGCACGCCAGCTCTGAAATCTCTCAATTACCCAGCAAAGATGTATGCAAAGAACACAGTCCAACACAGTCCGATCGGCCTGGTTGCCAGCTTACTTGTACAAAGTATGTGTAATGTGTGATTGCACCCATATGAGAACAGTGCAAGTAATCCCATGAATTCAGCGGGCGTGCTGAACCTTCACCCACACCCAACAGACTGTTTACAGTATTGAGAATGAGGATTAACTGCTGACCGTGAGAAAGAAAGTTAAAAAACGTACAACATGATTCAACAACTTCTGGAGTCTCGAGTTCATTTGTGAAAATGTGCTTAATTTTTAACACTTCTTGAAAATTGCAAGTAAAAAGTTAGCAAAACTCTTAATCAAACCCATGAACACAACTTTTCCCCACACAACTTTTAAAATTGACCTGCTTTATTTATTCCAAGCCCCATACTTTATTATTATATGCAACTAGAGTAGCTTAACAATCCAAAAATAACCCATATTTATCATTCAGGTTTTCATCAAGCTTTCATTTACTGTCTGAAACAAGTCATTTTAGCTTGTCTGCTCTAAGGCCAAACTCCTTTGAAGTCAATTTTCTTCTGATTGGCTACCAGCAGGTGGGCGGAGCATCTGCACCCACAGCCAGAGCTGTGTCCCTAAGGATATCCAATATGATTGGCATCTTTATTTGAAACGCAAGCCACGTAATAGGATGTAAGTTACCAGTTCCATCTATTTCATCAAGTCGAGACAACTTGCCAGTGTATAACACACCATCCTTATTTATTTGATTTGTAGCACAAAACACCCCTCTGGAGCGTTTTGTACAGCAGGTACAGAACAGGTACAATATAAATACCTGCGATCTTAAACATATCACATAATTATTTTTACTGTAAACAAGTGGTTGTTGTTTTAAGTCTGAAGTTCTTAATCGTGCTTGTCTCTGCAACCTGACAGCTAAACAGTTAGGCATCGTTTGAAGCACAAGAGGCAACTATCATGCTGCCCCAGCATGCAGAAATGCCACAAGCATCCTCTGCTGTTCCTGGAAATTTGGCAGATTGTTTGGACTTTATGCTCTCGAAGTTTCCTTTTGGGGAGGGGACTTCTTGAGTGTAGGAAATTATTTCCAGTGCGTCGAGATATTTCCGAGCATCTCCCTGTCCTCTGTGCAGGATGGGCTTCAGGGAAAAACTCCAGCTGCACTTTGCTCCACTAATCTCCACGAGTCTATTTACCCCTTTCTGCATTAGATATACAGGGAAAAAACCTCAGCTGCTATATACACTGATGACTTCAATTCACTCACATCACTTAAAGCAGTTTCCCCTTCACTGAGTCTCTATGGTTACAACTTCTTATGTGTAACTGTTATGTAATAGATTGTCATGAAGTTTTATTCACTGTGCCAACCGGTACTGTCTTGGTTGAGTCAAACTCACAGCTGGTCCGTGAGTGACCAAAGCCTGCACTGCTTAAGTAATTGCGTGGCTTTTATCACTGCCAGTCGATATCATTTTTATAAATAAGGTCACATACCAGCACATATTATCCTTTCTTTCCCCACGAGATGAAGCAGGTTATGTAAAATGTAATGGAACATTTGTGGTGTACTGGAATTACTACTGCACTACAAGTTACTGAAGTTTCCAGTGTGGAGGTACATATTTATGCAGCATCTTTAGTTAGATAGCAGTATTCGCATTTACTTTCAATTATGCATCAGGTTCTTTGATAATTATTTTGGGCAGATGTGAATTTTCAGCAGTGGTATCTGAGTATATATAAACCTCTCAATGCGACTGGCTAAAATGGCCATTAAAAGCATTTAGAAACCAGCTTTTCTGGACCATTAGAATTAAATTCTAACACATACTTCAACACATAAATTATCAGTTAAAAATGCTCAGTCATAAAGGGATTGATTCTAGTTTTTATTTTTTTGTGATGCCCATAATTTTAAAAGGCTCCAGAGGTTCAGTAATAATCAGCTGTAAGTATTTAAAGCTTTGACAGAAAGTGGGCGGTTTGAAGACAATTCAGGAAGAATGGGTCCAATTTTGCACACTGTTTTGTCATCTGACAGCCCCGCAATAGACCAGTGACCTGCCCGGGATGTAGCCCACCTTTCACCCTATGACAGCTGAAGTCGGAAACAGTGATATGAACCGAAGCGTGATGCTGACTGTTAAAATTTAAATAAAATTATAAAGTTGGGAATGAACAAAAAAGTGGACTGTGAAGTTATTTTGTATGATGTCTATGCATACAATGTTTACAGCTGTAGGGATATATAGTGTAACTGATGTGCAGTCTCTCAGTATTGTTTATAGCTTATAGCTTAAGACTGTTGGGAGCAACTGTTTATTTTTCTCCATAACCCGCTCTCTTTAAAGTAGATTTCTCTGTGTCCAAACATGTGCTCTCACTAGTAGAGACAGAGGCTCTGCATTGCTGAAATTACCCAGATCCACTTGAAAACTCTCCAGAGCATTTTAGAGCATAATATTGAGCCGAACCCCCAGCTCCTTTTCAGAAAGAGCATGTGGAATGGGTGGAGGATCTCTGGGGAGGGCTGAGACGGATCCGTAAAGAGAAGCCAATAGACACCAGAACAATCACCAGTAAATTCAGAGCTCTCCACTCTGAGCTGCTCATCTGAGGCCCAAAGAACCTGCAGCGCCAAGCCGAGTGCTGCTGAAAGCCAAACACTGTGAGAGAGTATTGAATTATTTTCCCTCCTCTGCTTTCAGCAGTAGGCGAATGAATCAATTTAGTTTTGGTCTACATTGGAAGGTTCAACTGTAGGAGGTGTAGCAGGATTATCAGGGCATCAGTATGTATGTTTCACTCTGTTTTTCCTCTTTGTCTCTCATTGGTGTATACAGACTTCGGTTTACTGGCGATATCAGGTGATTGTAAAAACACCAGCTGAAGGGATTAGGTGGCATTGTGTGTGAAAAAAGAGTGACTGGGAGACTCGTGTAACTCCTCTGTAGGCTTCACGCAGCCTTCTGTCAACACTATGTTGGCAGGTCTGCTGTTATATTGGCATGCACTACACTCTGCTGTTGCATTGGTAAGCAATCACGACATCTGAACACGCTCCAAAAACATTCAGAGCCTGTGCTATTGAAATGCAGTATTGGTGCTGTGATTACTTTGCCATAAATTACTTAAAGCAAGCCTTCCTAGAAACGTGAAAAGAGGAAGTAAGCTAGCAGTTCATGAAAGGAAAGAATTGCTCCTTTCTATCATCCTTCCACCTATCTTCTTCCTCTTATCCAGTTCGTGGTCAGTAGCCTATCCAGGCTGGGGTGAGAGGCAAGGTTCACCGTAGACAGGTTGCCAGTTTATTGCAGGGCTGATACATAGAGACAGACAACCATTCGCACTCAGTTTCACACCTCACACCTGGCCAGCTCAGAATTGCTAATAAACCTAACCCCATGCATGATTTTGGACTGTGAGAGTAAGCTGAAACCAAGCACACGGCCAAACTCCACACAGAAAGGCCCCAGCTGGCCGGTGGATTCACATCTTCTTGCTGTGAGGTAACAGTGCTAACCACTGTGCCACCGTGCTGCCCTAACTTATAATAAACATATACATTACCTATTACAGGATAGCAAGCAGAGTCTACATAGGCTGAGACCATTACTTACACTGCCTACCCAGTCTTTTTTTTCCAGTCAGTCTCATCATTTGCTTATACATACCATGCCATGCATAAATACACCATCAAGACTTTTATAATGAGCATTTTCATACAATCTTCCACTTGTTTAAGAATCTCAAATTTGCTTATATTCATCTTTTTTAATTGTCAAAGCTCAGAAGATGATTAGAATTTAAAGAGGTGGTTGTGCATCCCTGTGGGAACAACAAACATAAGTTTGTGCTTACAGGCAGTTCCTTTGCAGGCAGTTTATGCTCGCTCTTGCCCTTGTCCACAGGAGCATGTGTCAAACATGACAGTATTGCAAGTGTTGCACGGTGCACTTTGCCGATGTCCTCGTTTGTTCTGCACCTCCCAATTTTTGTGACCTGGCATGCGCAGCATGGCCAGCAGGACTGAATACTGAAAGAAGTACCTCTGTGAAAGATCAAAGCAGCAGCACAGGATTATCAGATGGCACAGAGTGAGATTGCAGTTCAAAAAGATTAGAGTTCCTCCAGAAAAAACCTCTGCAATCTTTCTGCATTGTTTCATCTTTTAACTTCTTCTGTTCTTATTCCAGCAGCAAAGTGGTGTTTTTTTTTTTTTTTTTTCTGACATCTACTGTTTAGGAGAAGACTGCCACGAGTGGAGTAGAGCTCAAGTTCAAATGGTTATGGTGCTGTGTTGACATCAGTTAGCACAAGCAATGATCAATGTGCCAACCATTTGTAGATTTAGTCAGCAATTGTGTGGTGAGTCTGTGGTGGCTGTTACCACCCCTTGGCTCCACCCTAGTTCAAAATTTAGCACAAGAACACTTACCCTACTATGACTTTGCACTTTATTAGTATTGATTCGATTACCAACTGAACACTAACAATAATGTTTTCCTAGAGAAGACAGATTTAACAAGTCAAGCTGAACACAAACACTTCAGGAAGTGAAGTATGAAAGTGGTTATTTGTGGCTGCCGTTGTAAGCAGCTTCCCAGTAAAACCTAGAGTGCATTGTTCTTTATTATTAGACTGTACTGAAATAAACACTTCACACTGACAACATCATATTCAGCTAGTCAAGTGCTATAAGTACAAAGCATTTATGAGAACTGATTGTTCTTCCTGACAGTGGGCACAAGACTCACTTGAGTCTTTTTTTTTTTTCTCACATGTAGACGGAGTTTCCTGTTATTCATCAGTTGTTATCCCTTCCCTGTGATAAACAGCTAATATTTTCTTTCTTCAGACCAATCTTACCCAAGCAGATAAAGCTTCCAAACAGAGTAGGTCAAAAATATCCCACCCAAGTCACTGCTGCTTCATATTTTTATGAGTTATATTATACTTTTGCATTTTTATGGCCTGTTTGCATTAAAATCTCGTTCAAATGTAATATTGATGGGACCTGCTGCAGGTGGCGAAACGAGGCAAGCTTATGTTTTATTCAACAGACAACCTGTGCCGTCTGGATGTTGACACTCAGCTGCACCTTGAATGCATAGTTAAGAGGAGGAGAAGAATCTAAACAGCCTTTTTATCAGGATTATTTAGGATTGTATAAAAATCAGGCTTTGTGGACAAACTATTTGTCTTGTTAACAGTAAGTAAATCCAGTTGATCAATATTTAATAACATCTCAATATTCAGAATGTTGTTTGATTGCAGCAGTATCTATGAGTGCATCAGGGATGCAGAACTAACAAGTTGGAGAGGATTGAAGTGTAGTTTCCCTGTCTGCCTACTAAGATAGAAAGTGTAACCTAAGTTTCACTTAATCAGCGAACGGGCATCCTAATGTGAAGACGCTGCTCATCTTGAAATTCCACATCGCTGCACAGAGCCAGAGGGCTTAAAATCCTGTCCTCCGCCTACTCTGAAGGGATGAAAATATGAGGCTTTTTCCTGGTGTGAATGAAGGGTTTAATGATGAGAACCTCTGAGACCAACAAGTACCTGCTTCCTGGTTGAATTTGCATCTCCTGATGATGAGTGGGAGGAGCTGCAAGGCCCCTCATCACTGATGAAACCTCTTCACTGCTGCAGTTGGCCAATCTCTGACAGGCTTCTCTCCCAAGTGTGCTGCTGGATGCTTGATGTTTAACTGTGCATTCAAATAATTAAGCATTCACTTACTTGGTTTGAGTAATTTGATGGATTGGGTTGTGCCGGAAGCTTTGATTGTGCACACTGCACGTTGAACTCCTTTAACTTAACAAGCACTATTTTCATTTGCCATCAGAAAACATGACTGGTTAATGCTGCCCTTCTTGGCCCAGGACATTATCACTGTATCTCAGGAGTTTAACTTCCTGGTTAAAAAAAAAGCTTAAAAAGAAATTGTGTTGCATTGGAAAAAAAAAAATGTTAATGCAAAAGGCTCTGATAAGAGCTTAGTTAGCTGCCAGCTCTAGTTGTTACATTATCAGCCACTTCTTTGCACATTAGCAACACTAGCTTTGATTTAGGAGTCATGTTTCTGATCACCTGGCCAATGTGAGTCCAGTTTTCACTCTCTTTGTGGCATGTTTAGTCTCTATTAGCTCCAGAAATATCTGTTGGCTGCTAAGTGCTCTTCTGTGTTCACTGACTTGTTGCAGCTCAAGCACATTATGATTATATGAGCTTTTTGTTAAAACAGCTGATGAGAGCAGTAAAATCGATCAAAATCATTACTGGCAGTAAAAATGAGATGCTGCAACCCTCCATAGAGCTGTAATTTAAGTCTGTATAAACAGATTTCTGCATATCAACACAAATTAACAGTCAGACACTGGTACTTGAAACTTTCTGCTTTCTAATTGCAGCGCGCTTGTAGTCCGAGTTGTATTGACCAATCCTGTTTTGGCAGGTTTTAGTTGCATGCAGGTAAACAGTCCAGAAAAAAGGGATGTTGCTATTCCAACTTTTGAAAAGACCCATTAGAGGCAAAGGATTTTGTTCATCGGAGTCACACAAAATCTGCTCTTCAGCGCCATGCAGTGTGTTTGTTGACACAAAGATTTGGGAGCTGATGAAAAACCAGGGTGCGGCTTTATCTCTGTGACTCTGAGCTCTTCTGTCATTACTGGAGCGCAGCCAATGGGCTGATTTGTTTTTGTTGTTATCAGTTGCCCGGGGCGACCTCAGAAACAGCGTGTAGTCTCCCCCACCCACCCACCTCGTGTGTTGGTCTGCAAAGCCATTATGTTTATTCTAAATGGTGATGATTGTGTTTGATGCCACATAACTGGCAGCTTCATGCAAAGATTTGCTCACTGCAGTGTACCACAAGTAAGAACTTTGGTGAAAGTCCAGTGCTTACAGTACCATAACAGCCTGTCGCACCGGACATCAAGCTTGTGAACTCTTCACCAGATGCCCTGCTGGCTTGAGTGGCAGTTGGCGCTATTTACTTGACCTATTGACCCCGATAGTATGGCTAAGTCCTGCTGCAGTCAGTGCATGACTGAGTGTATTGGTTTTCAGATAACTTGTGTCTCTGACGTGCAAATCTATAGCTGATAGCAGCATGAATAGGAGTTGTGAACATCACCTGTAACTATTGAGCTGTATCGTTTTCTCTCCCAGAACAATAAAAGCAAATTGATGCTGGCTTTAATGAAAACCAGATATCAGCCAGATTTTTTTTTTAAAATCGATTCTTTACGAACATTAAATGTTAAATTGTTCTCTCTAATTCCCAGAGACAATGTGTGAGTCTTCAAGATCCCATATGAGCAATTTGGTTGTATCCGAATAACTTTTAAATAACATCTAATACGTCGATACTGGGGAAAGAATATAAATGTTAAAAAAAATAAATTAAAAAATACATGCAAACTGGTTTGTGAGATTCTACTAAACTTTGTTAAAATGTGTTTTACAAAGAAGTAAGTTTTTGAAAGGGTTTACTATTAAAAAATAAATACAAAATTTGGGTAGAAGCATTTCCCATTTCACTGCTAGCTTTGTGTACGCGTGCACAAAGCTAGCAGTGAAATGAACAGAGGGATGGGAGCACATCCTTGCAGCCAAATTCCAAAATCTGGTTGAAACCAGAAACGTGGAGCCTGTTACAGCAGTGAATTAACATCCTCTGTGGGTTGGTAATGGGTGCAAAAAGTATTTCTGCCTGTACTGTGCACCCATTACCAACTGTATTATTCAAAAGCTCATGATATTTTTAAGAATGGGGGATTTAGACTTACACATGTAGAGTTATAGCAGAACTCACAGAAAGCTAATCACGAGTGTTCTTCACTCCTGACTCCTGATATCACAAATAAACCTGTGCTTTATCATCAGACATCGCTGTGGTGGAGATGACAGATGCCTTCCGCCAGCCTTCGCTCTTCTACCACCTGGGAGTGAGAGAAAGCTTCAGCATGGCCAACAACATCATCTTGTACTGCGACACTAACTCTGACGCTCTCCAGTCTCTGCAGGTAAGCCGCCGCCATGAGCAGAAACCAGGACAGTGCTGCCTTCGTCACTTTAGCTCCCAATCCAAACAATCACTGTAGTTCATGAAGATGGTGATTTAAAAGCTATATTTAGATGGAGGCGGGGAGGGGCATGGGGTGGACTGAAGTGCAATTTGGTGGCAGCGGCACATATACCCATCAATAATTTGATGCAAGGAAATTAATTTATGAACCAGTTTGTATCAGGGGGGAGTCAGTGGGCTGAAGTTGTGGATAAGAAAAAAAAAAAGAGAGAGAGAGATGTAAGAAAGACAACATATCCAAGTAGATTGGATCAACTTTTGTCGATAAAGGCAAACAGTAGACACAGAAATACTTGATTTTGATCAGAGCCGGACCAATGTTTTTTGCAGATAATATCCACCAATATTTGCCTTTCACAGATATATCATGTCAGTGAATATATTGCCGGATATATGCTGATATGAATATGAACCGTAATGCAGAAAAGAGTGCTGTTATTTATGAATGGTTTTATTGTACAGCAGAGCCACTGTCTGCAGCGCAGGCAGCATCACAGCTGAAAATCTGATGCTTTTACACCCTAAAAATCACTTTTGACAATCGTTCCAAAAATCCATTAACGGCCGGCCTCTCGATTTACATGTTTTGAAGAGAAGTGAAGTCAAGCACTGTGTTAGTGTGGGTTTAGGATTTTTTTTTTTTTTTAAATTGCTCATCATTGGAAGGTAGGGAATTTTGGAGAATTTTTCTTTTATCATGAAACCTTGCATTTCTTTTATTGATGTTTTAATGATTATTTATTTGACATCAGCATTGTTAATGCAGACAAGTGCTTTAGTGTGAAAGAGAAGGAAGCATGGGTGCAACCAAGAAATGAGGCTTGTGCCACTGACTGTTAATATGGTGTAAACATGAATGCTGTCCCTATAGTTAGTTGTTAATTATAAACTTGTGATAATGGGGGCAAGTGTAGATTAAAATTGTTCACAACACGTCTTGTGAATTATTTTTTTTAATCGTGTTCAGGACTTCTATAAAGACACATTGCTGCTGAACTTTTGAGATTTATTTTTAATGTTTTTTCTTGGTGTTTTGAGCACCGCAAAGCAACAGCCAATAGCACCTCAGGCCAGAAGAGAAATATCCATATATGAAATCATAACTATAGAAGCTGTTTATTTACCATAAAAGACAGGCTTTTTCACCATGTAACAACAGTGTGAGCTGGGTAGCTTTTATTTATTTTCCTTTAATTACATAATACAACTTCAGGATAAAATAACTTTAAACGTGTGTTAGACTGAAAAGCATCTGCAGGCAATATATGCATTGACCAAAGCTGTGTTTATTTACCATAAATGTCAGACTGCTTTGGTGTGTAACAATGGTGTGAGTCTTGTGGCTTCTGTACTTCAGACAAAGGCATAGTTCACACTGTCTGAGGCCCACGCAGAGGACACATTTTAAAATTGCCTGCTGTAGGCAACTTGTAGCAGAAGAACACTGAAGCTTTTCTTTTAGTTAGTCTAGTGGGAGGAGTACTATGGTGACGGGGGTCATGAGCCAGAAAACAAGCAGTATAGTCAACCCATAATGCACAGCCTGTCAGAGGAGGCGTGTGTTAAAATAAACACAACATAAAAAGCTGACATTCACAGCTGTATTATGTCTGCTTTTTATGTCAAGAAAATTGTTTAAGATGACGATCTTTCTGGCTCCAGTGCATGCTAGTGATATAAGGGTGGGGTTTTTTGTGTCTTGTGGTCTGCCATGGTGCCCACCCATCCAGCTGGGCGTAGGTTAACGTGTTCTCACCCTGCTTATAAAGAATTCTCAGTTTCCTGTAATCTCTATCAGGCCACCAAATTGTTTTAAAGGCAGCTTTTTTTTATAGTCACAATTTTTCTTTAAATGATGACGCTCACAAAAAAAAATCCTAAAAAAAAAAACAAAAAAAAACAGTGTACTCAGTTTCAGTGACACTTGGTGATTATGCTTCTTTTCACTACCATAATCTTCAACATGTACAAGCAAGAAATGTATTTGATAATGAGAAACGGTCCTTTGGGCATCTAAAGATATCCTAAAGGCCATCATAATGTAGGCCAAATAAATATGATATTGATGTTTTGCAAACACATTATTCAGTTCTTCTGAGAACTTCAGATATCATTAATGCTCTGAGCCATTTAATGTTTGCTTCTTTTCATAGTTCAGTCCATTCATCAATTTACCCAGTGCGATCAGTCTTTTGTGTGTCTGGTTTAAAGATTGTGCGGTGTGTGTGTGTGGGTAAATCTGTAATCTGTTAAAAAGCTACTGTTGAAGGCTGCAGGAGGGAAAATGCTAATGGGAAACTGCACACAGCATGTGGTGGACACCACTGACCCTCTGATTTTGTGTTTAAAATGGGTTTCAGACATTGCTAGACTGTTCAGCAAGCACTTGTTCTGTACATGCTGGGGCCTTTTTCTTGCTTTGTTTACACAGGAAGTGAAGCTAGTCACTGAGTAAAATGCACTAAAAATGTTCATCTATTTAGATAAGATGGGTAAAGCATCACTTGTAGCTTGAACCATGCTTGATGGATGCATAGTTTTAATTTTTTATACACTGAACAAGTTTAAAGCTAAACATGCACACTTCTAACTGTAAAAAAGAAATTTCCTTCCTCAAGACAAACACACCTTAAATATGCAGTTTGCTCAACACGCCTTGTTAAAATCATCAGCTTTTCACTGGAAACAGTCATACTATTTGGAAACCAACAAATATCAATAAAGACATAAAGTCATCTTGATAAAATGTGTCTGCCTCAAGTATGGATGTGTTGAATTTAAGTGGAAATCACAGCATTTATACTGTGTCATTGAGTAGCACAGTATCTAACATAAATTGCCCCTTGGAGAAAATGCTCATGACGAATTTCTAAATGGATTTCTCTCTTTTCTTCTTTCAGGAGATAATTTGCCAGAAGAACACTGTAAGTAAACAAGGCATTTCTTTCTTTTGCCGTTGCCTTTCACACATTACTCACTCATTGCTCACACATCATACATATTATGTGGTGCAAAGAATATGCTTTTTACAACGTGCAGGGAGCACAGTGTCCTGTGGCCTTATGTTTCTCTATTGGCTGTTATAAAGCCTTTCTCTTGCACAGCCCACTTTTGTTTGGAAGTTGTGATAAATGTTTGGTTTCGCGTGAAATGAAAACCTCTTCCCTTCCACTTTCAACGTGCATTTCTCAGACGACAGCTGCTTCGTGAGTTACAGTGACTGCACAGCCACAATTTGCATAAAACAAGTGCAGGCATATTGATCATTTAGCCTGCAAAAACTGCAGTATTCAAATAAGGTGCTGCCTTAAGGAGATCCTGTTCTTTACAGATCATACTGTAAAGAAGCTGACAAAATGTTATTGAGAAAAAGCTGAAAAATTAGGAGAAATGTTTCCCAGATTCCGGTGTTTCCGGTCTTCTCTCCCTTTTCTTCTCTGGCCAAGTGTCAATGACAAAATTCAATTTTCTGTGATATAAAACTGAGAAAAGCCGCAAAAATCACTTATTTCAGAGGCCAAATGTAAGAAATGTTTGTCATCTTAAAAATGATAAATTAATTCTGATTGATTTTGCTGTTATTGGTCTAAATTGGCAATAATTGTGTCAGTAACACAGATGCAGTCTGGAGCCCATGTTCAGGAGTCAGATAAAAGGCTCTCCTTAATTTGCTTTCACAGTGAAAGGAGAGCTACGTGAAATGTACTGTTCTCTGACACTGACTCGTACCAAGAGGAGAGCTGATTATCGCTCACAGTATGAGAGTGTGAGCTTACAGATCTCCCTTATGTGCACTTACTGTCTTTGTTCTTTCTCTTTCCTGCTTGTATTAATGCACTTAAATGCACTCTGCACCAGTGCAGATGCTCTTAACTAGCCGTCTGTGCAGGTAAAAGTATATTTAAATTGCAACACTGGGCTTTTTGATCATCCTCTCCCATCAATTTAATGTTATTACTGCTGGGTTTTTTTCTGCCACAAGCACCATAATTAATATCAATTTTATATCTGCTTTATTTTCTTTTATTCCTAAAAAGTTTTAGAGATGATATCCATGCAAAGAAGCAACAAAACTTTCAGCCACAGCTGGTCAGCCTCCTGCAAACCACACATCAGCGTTCAAACATGACATGACATTTCAGCCTGCTAAAGACTTCCCAATCCAAATGAAGTTTTTTAGCTTTAACATGACCACATGGTGTTTTTTTTCTATCACAGAAGGTATATAATGAG
Source organism: Archocentrus centrarchus (assembly GCF_007364275.1). Lineage (NCBI taxonomy): Eukaryota > Metazoa > Chordata > Actinopteri > Cichliformes > Cichlidae > Archocentrus > Archocentrus centrarchus. The sequence goes on along the minus strand of NC_044369.1, from coordinate 8,150,223 downwards.
CTTAGTAAGCATTCACCACCATGGGCGAGCCTTACCACCTTGGAAGTGCAGTGTACTAATGACTCAAAAACAAGGATTCAAACAACCAGGGCAGCATGCGAAACGTAACAAGCCAACCCTTTCAGCTTGTGCAGTCAGGCTGTGATGAACTACATCATTTTCCCCAGAGATTTTCAGTGGGGTTCAAAGCATTTCTGGATCTTTATCATTTTTTTAGTTAGCTGAAGAATATAGGTTATTTAACACATAACAAGTTGTTTGTTAAACTAGTCAAGCCAAAGGCTCACAAATGATGCTCACTACTCTGAAGTGAGTGAAGCTCCACCTGCTGTACCGACCTGATTCTTGGTGTTTATAGAAGCGCTTGGTCAAATAGTATTTTACCATAATGGGGGAAAAATCTATTGTAGATGCCCAAAGGTCAAAGTAACCATTAAAGTGAAATGCTAACCTGGATGAAAATGATAGGCTGAACTTCTTAGCTAGGACTGTCATAGGATCAGATTTTCACTTCATGATTATCATGATCAAAAGTAACAGTATCATTGTGGGATCTGTAGAAAATGAAGAAGTAATATCAGTGCTATCATTCAAAGTCATTTTGGTTTTTTGGGGGGGCAAATTAACTGAACTCCAGATTCAAGATAAACTGGTAAACTGGAGTTGGCATGAGTGTCTGTAATCGTAACTGTACAAAAGCAAACAAAAGAACAATTTCACAGCTCGTAATGATAATATCATGTGGGCCTTATTGACACGTCCATTTTCATCCACTCATCTAATTTAGGGTCACAGGGGCTGGAGCCTATCCCAGCTGTCAGGGGTACTCCCTGGACAGGTCACTAGTGTAGTGCAGGGCTGACACAGAGAGAGAGACGACCGTTCACACTCACTTTCACACATACAGGAAATTTAGAATCACCAATGAACCTAACATGCATGTCTTTGCACTGTGGGAGGAAGCTGGAGTACCCACAGAGAGAAAAGGCACAGAGAGAGCACATGAACTCCATACAGAAGGCTGGAGTTCAAACCAGGAAGCTTCTTGCTGTGAGGCAACAGTGCTAACCAATGCACCACCATGCTGCCCAATGACCTCATTATGGAGAAACATAAGCATCTGCGTAGTTTAGTTAGAGGCTTAGAGACTACTGAGAGTTAGAGGGGTTAGGTTAATTGATGATTCTAAATTGCCCATAGGTGTGAATATGAGTGTGAATGGTTGTGCTGTGTTAGCTCTGCAACAGGGTGGCAACCTGTACAGGATGTACCCTGCCTCTCACCCTATGACACCTGGGATAGGCTCCAACCCCCACCCCCTGGATCCTGAAACGGATAAGTGGAAGAGGATGGATGCTACCTGATGAAATGGTCCAGTAGTCTTAGGAGTCTTGTAGCTCTGTTTTTGGTCTCTGCAATTGGGGAATATCAAGCTTTTTACCTTCTGTATTCATCCCTTTGTTTATCCTCTAGTTTCTGTCAGCAGGTAGTTAAACAGTGTTAAAAGCTCTCTGACTGGAAATGGCTGCCCATCAATCCCCAAAACAGCACCATGAGAGTGAACTGAAACAATAAAGTTGTAAAATAGTCAACTAGACTGAGCAGAACCAGTATAAACTTCCCAAGAAGAGCTTTAGTTTAAGGTGCTAATTGTATATGTTATAGTTTATGAAGGAGTTGGTTGTTCTCAACTTCCCTCTGTGGTGATGCAAATGCATTTATTTTTTGTCACTGCTTTAAAATGCACGCTGCAGGTGCAGATATGCCTGGTTATTCTCATCAGTGAAAAGCATATGTTCCTACTTGTCTTTAACAAAGTGCATTTAACTCACTACCATTATGATTGAAATTAACCTCTTTGTGTGTGTCCAATTACTGTAATTACATACACAAATGTCCCTCTGTGCCAGTATGCTTTCGTTTACTTTCCCACTGATTTATATGTGCATTTGCTGCCCACAGGCACACGTTAGAAGAGCTTTAGCCTTTGGGTAAGAGAGAGACCAGGTCATTACTAGTTTGTTAGTGGGTTAAAGTCTGGAACAGTCATATAACCTAAGTGCTAATATTTGGTTTTGTGTGTGTGTGTGTGTGTGTGTGTGTGTGTGTGTGTGTGCGCGCGCGTGTGCCTGTGACCTTAGTTTTTAATTGTGTCTCTGCCATTGGATAACAACGAGAAACATCCCACCCCAGAAAAAAGTCAACGTGAGAGACAATTTTGCCAGTCACACTAAGAGCGATGAGATTTGGTTGAAAAGTGAAAGCTCACTTATCAGGTCATTAAGGAGACATCTAGAAGAAAATATCCCTTTATGTCTAAAACTGCTTGCAAATGACCTCCAAATTTGATCCAGAAGCTTCTTATTAGGCAGCAGTACTTCCACAAGCTCGTACAGATAAATGTTTGGCTGTGTGATCACAACCATTTCCCATCCAAATAAAAGACATTATTTAGAGAGGGCATTATTCATTATTAGGCTGCATTTGATTCAGATTTGAACCAAATTTGACTAGATGACTAAATTTAGCCCAAAATACAACATCCATGGAGACTTTTGCCTGAGGGAGATGAGTTGTTTACACCTGTGAATATCATCCATCTCCAAGGTGTTCCCCTTTGTTCACATTCAGTTATTGTCAAAACACTATATGAAGCTTAAAAGCTTCATATAGTGTTTTGACAACATATTTGTTTTCCTGTTTGGGGATAATTCAGGACATATTAGCATTTACATAACAGAAGATGAAGAGCCAAATCAGTCTCAGAACAGCTCAGGAATAATGCATGTTGGTGGTCATTAACACTTGTGTTTAGTGCTGTCCACTTGCCCACGCCTCATTTTAAAACTAAGTGTAAACGGGGTCTATGAAGGTGAGTGAGTAGGCTGCTTGAGTACAATCATGCTGTAATTGAAGATGAACAGATGGATTCTTGGCAACGCTGACAAACCAGATGACTCACTCAGTGAATACCTGGCTCATTTTCAGGATTCATCACCCGGAGTTGTCACATGTGTATCAGCTTGGAAACCTGCTACCTGTAAAGGACTACTGGAGGTTAGCTTCAAATAACCCGCAGCTGCTGCCGCTTTTGAAATATGCATCGGTGTGTGAAAACAAATCTATCATGTGATCCCCATGATGGCATGAACCTCACAAAGGAGCTAAATATAGCACCACGATTTTGCAACCTGTCTGGTTACGCCTAAAAGAAATAGGGGTCATAGTTTATTTTTGAAAGGCATGCACTGCCGCTGAAGATACTAATGATGTCATGAACCACAGTTGCACAGGAGGAAGTAGTTATCTTCGGGTGGCTTTCATTGCTTCAGTGCCACACGTTCCTTTCACTTCCTCTTTTCTTTTCTCTTTTTATGGCAGTGAAAGCAGCAGCAGTGTGTTTTCGCAGAGGTTGCTGAAAAAAAAACGAAAGCATGATAGAATATTAAAAGTCATCGGGATGCAGCTGGGTTGCAGCCCAACCGCCTTCAGATGCTCATGTTGTTTCACCACAGATCTCACGCTCTGAGAATAGCTCTTCTTGACAGGACTTCTGCTGGTTTTTGAGGATATCAATTGTGGATTTCCTGCCTCTTTTTCTCTCTCTGCTGTCTGTAGACACCACATGCATGTGTTTCCTCTTTGTTTATTCAGCAGTGGTGGGCCACCGCAACAGAAGCATCAAGAAAGCGGTGAAAAATATTAAGTTAAAACAAATGCAGATACAGAAAAACAGATGTTGAGTATTAAAGCTAAGTGGAAAAAAAAGAACATGCTTTTAATGCTACTAGTGTGACCAAACCCGAAACAGACTTGAAGCATGATTACTCCATAAAGGCACAGCTGGAGCAAAGAACAGGGCAGAGCTTTGCACCAGGTGAGCAGCGAGAATTCAGCTGCTGCTCGATTTTTCTTGTGCACTAGGCTGTGTGAGCAAGTGAGATTTGAAACTGCAGTGCTGTAAGTCTTTGTGGTTATAAGAAAGCACCTCCTAATGAAGCTGTTGCACATCTCACCTCCCTGCTGCTGCCTGTTTAGACTAGTTCAGCGAAGACAGCACCACATAAATACTATTGTCTGCACAGGCAGATCAGAAATGAACGTTCATGTAATTTCCCAAAACCATTTCAAATAGGGGAAACTGCTCTGACTTCCTCCAGGCAATCTGCTTCCTCCCTATATAGATTTTAATGTTTTACTGCACAGGTCATTAAAATCAGTTGCAAATGGTGTTTATTGAACAATTTAGATAAGTTAATTGTTTAATAAAGATGAGGTTTTATAGTTCAGAATACACATGTCCTAGGAGATTACCTTTTTTTTGTACACTTTTTGTAAAGCTAAGTTTTTTTTTGTTTTGTTTTTTTGCACGGTGGCACAGTGGTTAGCACTGCTGCCTCACAGTTAGAATAACCTCTGGAAGGTCTGGGTTCGATTCCACCTTGGCCCAGGCCTCTCCATCTCTCTGTGTGGAGTTTGCATGTTCTCCCCGTGCTTGCGTGGGTTTCCTCCGGGTACTCCGGTTTACTCCCACATTCCAAAGACATGCACTTACTGGGGTTAGCTTAATTGGCTACTCTAAATTGCTCATAGGTGTGAATAAGAGCGTGAATGTGAGCGTGAAAGGTTGTTTGTCTTTCTGTGTTGACCCTGCGACAGGCTGGTGACCTGTTCAGGGTGTACCCTGCCTCTCGCCCTATGACAGCTGGGATAGGCTCCAGTCCCCCCCCCCCCCCCCCCCCCCCCCCCCCCCATTTTCATCCAAAAAAGCAAGGACACTTCATATTAAAATGTATATAGTTTCATATATATTTTATACTCTCTTCTCTTAACAGACGTGCTCAGCTAACTACACCTTCATCCCGTACATGGTGACACCCCAGAACAAGGTGTACTGCTGTGAGGGCAGCCTGATGAAGGGCCTGACTGAGCTGATGCAGCCCAGCTTAGAGATGCTGCTGGGGCCCATCTGCATGCCCCTGCTGGATCGCTTCAGCCAGCTTCTTAAAGTGTCACAAGCCAACTCCCAGTAAGTATATTTTACTTATTTATATGTTCTTCAGCGGCTATAATTGAAATATAAATTGTATTAAGCAAAATTGCACCTCCTGTTGAGGCTGTTCAGCATTTTCACCAATAATGGCCACAAGCAGCGATGCTAAACAATACAAACACTCTGGTTATGAGGTCGCTACTGCTCTACAAAGGACTAATGATAGAAGCTAAAAGCTAAGAGAATTTCCTGCATAACAAAGACAGAAATGTTGTGATATCTAAAAGTTTAGGCCTATTTAAGACACTACATATGACCTAAAAATGCAGCTACTGCAGGTACTGCACTGGTGTTGTGGTTCTTTTGAACACCCATTAGGGACTGAGACAAGTTTGCCACTTTGTTGGAGGTGCAAATAAGCCAGCTGTTGGACGCTTGTTTGCACCTGAGTTTGCAAAATCAACTGCCTGTCACTCTGAAATATTGTTGGTTTTTTTGTGTGTCAGTGCACAACTGTGGTGCAGTAGTGGTGTAGTAGGGGGGCCTGCAAGAACCAAAGTGTCATGCAAACTAAGGTGCAGTTCTTTTCATTATTTCTGAGCCATTAAGAAGAGCATCAGAGAAGCTCACTCTGCAAAGTCTTGTTGTAGAAAAGTTCCACCAGCCGTGGTGGATGCTCAGCGATGCGTTCAGGATCAGCTGAATAGGGTTAGTGAACATACTAGCAGCTTTATATTTAGGTTGTCTGGTGTTGCTAATGAAGCAGTCAATCAGTTTGAGAACAAGGAAGCAAAAAAAGAAAAAAAACTATTTAAAGCTTCAGGCAAGAAGTTCCTCTGAAACTGCTGTAAGACTGCTATGACTTATCACAGAGTTATATTCTGCATGGGAAATGCCCAGAATGTTTCCTTATATGTCTTTATATGGGGAAACAATATTCAAATGATTATTTCATGGGACAAATTATTATATTATATTATATGCAAACTAAGGTGAGAGTTCACTGATATTATGTTCAGCACAGAAGAGGAAGGAGCTATTATAATGTGGTATTTTTACATTATGTTTACATTTGAGAAGCACTGCTACATGTTTTTTCAGCGCAGCAGGACTTTGTTGTATTATCCCACTCTTCCTATTTTTACTTGTTCTAATTATTTTTGCACATGCATTCTTTTAGCTTTTACTTGCATGGTAATTTACATATTTAAAAAAGGAGGAAAAAAAAAACCCATTTGTTTGGCTCAGTTGCTGGGGTAATATTTCAGGCCTTCTTGCCAACAGGCGATACAGCAGCCAGTCATTTCTAGCTCGTCTCCAGGAATAGTGACTCAGGTTTTTACAGACAGAAAAGAAAATCATGCACACTGATGAAGGCTGTGTCTCCTGGAGACCAGCAGAAAGGAAGGTATGAAGATGCTACGGTGTTAATGTTGTAATTCAGTGTTTACACATATGAAACAAATATTGGCATTTAGGCCTTTAACATTACTTCTGCCTGCAAAAATACAGCAAACTGATCATCTGTATCAGATCATATTTTATGAAAAGCCACCTGAACAAGATTAGTTGGCCTAGTCACATGAAACATGTTTACTATGCAATGACAGAGTTTGTATTTGCTGATTATTTAGGCTTTAATCACTCCCTGCAAAGAGGGTTCAACCCAGACTTCGCTTGGGGACTTGGCAGCAGATTATCATCACTATGTGGATCTTTTCAAAATTTTTATACAGCTTAATTATGTGAAGAGAGAGTATGCACTGTGTCATTGTTTGGCATTTAGGCCTTAACATTATCACTCTTAGCTAGAATACACCAAGTTCACCTTACAAGAGGCTGGGGAGTGACAGTATTCAGCATCAGTCTTTTTGAGTGCAGAGCTTTAATGCCAATACCAGCTATACCGTTTTCAATAGTTTATTATAAGGATATATGTAAACACTTTTTTTCCACGGTTAAAGTAAGACAAGCTTATTCTTTGGAAAGCATAAATCAAACTGGGCAAAATTAATTGTTTTATTTTACATAAGAACATCTAAGAGCATGTCAGAGCTGATGAAGAGGGTTTTGGGAAATAGCGCTGCTTTCAGTTAATTCACTTGTCTGTTGTGCTTTTAATAAGTCAAGCTAATATCCAGGGTTATCGGGTTTATTAGTCCCTTCATCTGTCAATGAATAACTTATCAATTTACACTGAGTTCCAAGCAAAACTGAATCATCATTTGTCTTTCTCTTAAAAACTCACTTAAGATGAGATGAAAATAGCTTGTGCCTCAATGGGAAAACAGTGTGAGAATCCAGGGAACGAAGTAACTGCAATCGTGTTAGAATTTTACTTGAATTTGAATTTGTGCAAGTAAAATTTTCAATTTTACTTGCACATCCCAAACTACTTAAAAAAAATTCTAGTCAGGTGTTACTTAAATTTAACTTTGAATAAACCGGCTGTCAAAGAACATCAGCTTCATAACATTGTACATATATTGCATTATCATGAGCTTGCCATACAGTGTTCTCTTTCATGTATATTTACATGTTTGTTTGTTTGTTTGCTTTGTGTCCTCCAGCCAGTATTTCCGTGAGACGATTCTGAATGAGATCCGTAAAGCCCGGGAGCTCTACACTGGCATGGAGCTCGCTGCAGAGCTGAACCGAATCCAGCAGCGGCTGGACAACGTGGAGTGCCTTTCAGTAGATGTCGTCATCAATTTGCTGCTTACGTACAGGGACATCCAGGTACAGCTGCCGAGTGCAGACTCCCTGCACATAAACATATTACTGTCATTTGTCAAATTACATGTACTGCCTTTGGGTACTTCAAACAAAGAGGCTGTGGCTCATCTGTCTTTATTTCTCACAGAATAAGCCAGAGCTGTGTGCCCAAGATTTTATGAGCTTTAAACTTCAATCATGTTTAACGTGAGCATCCATCCCTGTAACAGCATCACAAATCAGAAAAATCATAATCATGACAAATTCATTTTGATAAGTCATTGTAAAAATAAGCTTTCCTCAATTATTTATTATTCTGTCTAAGAATCTCAAATATACTGAAAAATACCCATCACAATTTCCTGGACATGTTCCCAGACAACTGAATGTCATGTTTTGTTTGGACCAAGCATCCAAAAGTACAAAATGTTCAGTTTAGCCAGGACCAGTAATAGTCACAAGAAGATTGTTATTTTCAATATGCCGTAATTTTTGCTGGCATGGCTCTGTTTTGGGACTTCCCTGCCATTCATTGTGCATACTTGAAATGCATAAGGCGGCGAGAACAGCAGCAAGACCCCCCCCCCCCCCCGCAGTACACAGCAGAGCAGAGAAGGCGTCAATGACAACATTCCTGACGCTGATTATGCAGGAAATGGCATGAAATGAAAGGCTGTGGTGGAGGTGGGTCACAAAGCTGCTTGTTGAAGCAGTAACTGTGGGCGGACTAAACAGCTTAAATGGCACACCTTATATGAGATTAGCGAATTGCATGTTGAGAAATGTACAGCTCAGCCATCGGCTGAGTATAACCTTGTGGCTTCACAGAGATCAACTTATTTTCATTTACTTTTTAATTCTGCTTTTATATTTTCTAGTGATCAGTTCCCAGAATTTTCAGTCTCACACTAATTGTAATTATGTGTTTAAAAAGACCAAAAATAGTAACAAGAACTCATTACACAATCTTGGTCTTTTCAGCTGATTTCAATTTGCATGATAAACAACTATTAACCAACTTATAGCCCCACTTTTAACTTGGGAACAGGACAAGCCAAAAAATTTCAGCAGAGCATCCCAAAAAGTTTCGAGATAAACTTTCAGACATTCAGCATCACTCACGCTTCGCAAGTTTAAACAAGCTGTCAATTCAGATGCACCGAATGTGCATGCTGATATCCCTGACCTTGGAGAAGAAGCTACTGTACAAACCTGCTGTACAAATTTGAGCAAGCTTACTGCCTCAGCTTCAATATATCTGCCTCATCCATTTGTGAGTGTTGTTATCTCAAACAGGGGTCATTGCAGACTGCCTGTAGAGAGCTCTAGGCGAAGCTTTTGGTCTGCTCGTCTTAAACGTGCTGCTCTTTCCGCTCTTTAGTCTCCACGTTGCGATGGCTTTCACTGTCCAGATCGTCCCGCTCACCATAGGCAGTGCACGGTCTGATGAATCATTCATTAAAACAACAAGCATTGAGGATGTGTTGAATTATTCAAAATGCTTTGGCTGTGGTGTCTACAAGAAACAAAAATGTGATGAAGAGGCCACTCAATTATTGAAGTGCTTTTTGTGATACACAGACGGCCGAGTCTCAGAAATAATAAATAAAAGGACATCAGAAACTCCCTCGAGCCTCAACACAGCAGCTAAATACACTGATGAGTCAGAGTGTGTGTTTGGAGGGCACTGGAACAGAGGTACAGTAGCACAGTGCTCAGTAATAACGGAGATCCCCGTGTTCCTACGAGATTGTGATTAAGCTGCTCCTTACACTAACTTTGGTGCCCTTAATATTATCTCGACTTACTTCCAAAAGCCTTTCTGCCAAATAGCACTGAAGACAATCTTCTTCCTCTGATCTTTGTTTACCCCTAAGTCACAAAAGCTGTGACATCACAACAATGTGACTGACGTCAGATATGCCAGTGACGGGAGCAGCAGCTCAATAGCTCAATCTTTTCTTACCTTCTAGGATTATGAATCCATTGTGAAGCTGGTGGAGACTTTGGAGAAGCTTCCGACCTTTGACCCCATGGCTCATCCACATGTGAAGTTTCACTACGCATTTGCTCTAAACCGGTAAGGCAACTAGTATACACGACACAGTGATCCACCCACAGTGTAAAAACATACCACCGACCTGCACGTTTAGCCATACGCACACAGATAGAACAGGTTTTTCACCAGTGTACTGCCGGCCCAGCGGCCCACTGACCCCCCACAAGCTTATCTGGCACAAAGCCTGCAGCATGCACACACATTCAGTGTGCGTCCTACACACCGAAGACTTTTTTTAAATTAAAATGTTAAACTAGGAGCTTTTTTGTGTGTGGTGCTATGATCAGTTTGGATTTTGTGACTCTTGACATGTGAGTAATGTGACTTATGCCGTCTCCACAGTGTGACTGGTATTGTGTTCACCTTGTGGATCTGTTACTGTGTCCCGGGGGCACCACCTGTATTTGCAGGAGCTAACGCAAGGCCATTTTGATACTGTAGATATATATTCAGTGTATCCCTGTATGTGCACTCACGCTGCAATATCTTCCTATTCCGTTGGATATTTAATTTTTTAAATGTGGAAATATAAACCATCAAAGCTTTTCCACCCAACATCCTTCTCGCTCACAGCAGTGATCATCACCCCTCAGTTTACCTCACAGTTGCTACCTTAGAGGCTTTGTCTCTAAATTTAGCTACTTTTCATACCCCTTTAGCCATTTTTTTCCTGCTCCTTCACAACAAACTCTGGCTCTTCTGGTACAGGAAACATCGCCCTCTTGCTGTCTTGTTCATTTGTTGACTGAGCAGTGAGGTTCATAGAGCAGCGGTGCACAGTGTAAAAGAAAATAGAGACCTTCTGTTGCTTCTCTGTATGGGGATTTTTGTCATTGGACAAATTTATTGATTGATTATTACAGAAGTTCCAAATCCCAATAAATAGTATGGCAAGCTCTGCTGTGGACATAACAGATGGTTTCTAGTTGTTAGATATTTTTCAGTATTTGTATATGTAAACCACACCAAAAGGAGCCAGTTGAGGTGGTTCAGGCATCTGACTAGGATGCCTCCTGGGCGCCTCTTGGGTGAGGTGTTCCGGGTATGTACTACCGGGAGGAGGCCGGAGAGATTATATCTCTCGGCTGGCCTGGGAACACCTTGGGGTCCCTCTGGATGAGCTGGCTGGGGAGAGGGAGGTCTGGGCTTCTCTGCTTAGGTTGCTGCTCCCGTGTCCCGGCCCCAGATAAGGAAGAAAATGGATGGATGGATGCTTATATAAAATAAGTATGTAGCACAGGTTTTGCAATGAAGCACTTACATTTAGTTACACATTTCTTAAAGTGCCTTGCACTCTTTGCCCTTGCCTTAGACCTTTCTCCTTGGGTACCAGGGTGCTGTATGCAGAATGAATTTCATGGTATTTGAACATTCTTTAAATGTATTGTAGTGATTTCATTTATCTTGCGTTAACTGAGCAGTGTTGAAATCCTAAATTTATGTCTCTAAGCAGCAGCGATATTATTGGTGTGTGTCTAGCTACTCTTCTCAGGCGGAGACAGATGTACAAAACAGGAGGTTTTGGCTGCTTGTTTCTCACCAGCTGCTTTTCTTGTGAACTTCCTGCGGTTTTCATGGTGCGACTGCCTCAAACAGCAATAAAGCATGCTGTTCTTTAATTTGGCAGCAAATGGAAAATGGTTCTGTAGGGTGCCAAGATGCCCGTGTGCTCGCTGTTGCTAGCTGCTTCATTCCTACTATGTGATATTGCATTTGCAAGCTTGAGGCGACATACTGAGATATTTTGTGAGACCAATTCACTGAGTAAGTGTTAATGATGGAAAACTCTGCCTCTGTGGTGAGGTTGAGTTGTATCCTCCAGCCTTAGAGCTGGTTGACATGAACAGAGACACAGCCAAAGGAATGCTTTTATGTCAGTTTACCTATCAACAAGTAAGCCATTGTATAATATACAATAGCTGTCACAGGAGTTTGTTATGCCACGGGTGGTGCAACTGTATTGTTTGATTTGCTGCTGTTGTTGGGAAGGAGAAAATCATTGTGAGTGCATTGAAGGTGTTAAACTAGTCATATAGCTTCTGTTTGAGGTTTTTGGAGTCAATAACTACACTTTTTACTTTACAGTATTTGACACATTCAGTTAGTAGGGACTTTAATAGAAACAACTAATACATTTATTAGTTGTTTATAATAAATAGAAACAACTAATACATTTATTAGTTGTTTATAATAAATAGAAACAACTAATACATTTAGATGTGTTAATACAAATTAAACTGCCTGACAGTATAAAAAGTAGCAACTATTATCCCCGCCAACAAGCTGCAACTTCAAAGTAATGCTTCTGCAGCTGGAATCCAGTGATGTGATAAACATCATTCTAAAATGCACCATTTTGTATAATGAGTATTTTTTTACTTTTGATACTTTGGATGTGTTCAGATCATAAAATTATTCATGGCATTTGGATTATTTTACTTTTACTTCTAGATTTTACAAATTTAGATTTTTTTGAGGTTTTTAGTATTTTTTCCCCATTGTTTTCCATTGTTTTTTTATATTTTGATTTTTTGGTAGTCATTTTTATAATGTTGTTTATTTATATTTATTATTTGTGAGTTTATGTTTTGAAATTAGGTTTGAATGTAAATATGCCTTCCTGAAAAGCACTTTGGGTCAGCTTGCATTGTTTTAAAATGTGCTTAATGAATAAAATTGACCTTTCTATTTGCCTTACATTTACATATTTACCTTATTCATCAAGAAGCACCACCACGAGGAGTCATGAATCAGTGACTTTAACTCAAATTAGCAGAGAGCTCGCTTTAAGTGTGAAAATATCAATATTTGGCACAACAAAGTGAAGCCATATACACCACCCTATCCTACCATTCTTTTATTATCTAACTGACTTAGGCTGTTCATTAGAAAATATTACCCTAAAACCTAAATCATTAGCCTAAAGTAAAATAACACGGGCTCACGCAAAGGACCCAGATGCAGGATTTAAAGAAAATTTAAAGGTTTAAAGGTTGTGAGCCAGGTACAGTGTAAAGTCCAAAAGCCAATAAACAGAATTCCAGTTCTTCACGAGTCCACTGAGTCCACAAAGTTCAAAAGATAAACAGGAATCCAAATTTACACAGGGATACACCATGACAAAGACTAAGGGGAAGGACAGGACTATTTATACACATCAGGGAAATGGAAATAGAACGCACGAAACACAGGTGTAGAGCGTCAAGACAACAAGACGGGAGGAAGTGAAACGCAAAACAAAACACAAGAGACACCTAACTATGAAAGAACAACAAGAACTGGCAAGAACCCAACTAAACACAGATGCAAAAACTGGCTCTAAGTCATGCTACAGACGAGACAGAGGGAAGACAGAATCCAAAAACACAAGGATCATGTTCATTAGGGCAGGAATAAGGTGAACACTGAAAAACAAAGGGAAAACACAGAGGAAATTACAGACAAATACAAACTCCATAGAGACTAAAACAAAACGAGATCTTTAGTACAAGAACTAAAGGCTCAAGGTACTATAATCAAAACTTCAAGCACAGGAACAACAGTGAAAATGAATGGAAAACTCTTTAATAATAAACAAGAACCCAAAAACTTGAAAGCACCTTAAAAGCTCTGGAACCAGAACACATTTGGATTGAAACCTATAGGTGATAAATACACCACACACAGATTGTGGCAGCTGACTAAAACTAAGCAAACTAAAAAGAAAGAAACACGACTTTAGAGAAACGAATGCTAGTTAAACAATATTGTGTACTTGCAAAACTAATGAAAATAAAATAATATAGAGGAAATGTTTTGTTTTAGTCTAATTTAGGTCAGGTGCTACTGTTTACTCAGATGTTCTTGCTACATGACTGTGTGCCAAGTATTGATATTACTGTAGCATATTCATTGTGCTGTTCTGTAATTATTAACTCAATGACAGTCTGACAAATACCACCCATATCACGATGCCAAAAACACTGAAACTCATAAAATCAAAACTGAAACCAAACACTATTAAAAACAAACTAGTCTGCACATATTCTGAGTTGGAGACCATGTGAGACTGTACCCCAACAGGTAGCCCAAGTAATCATTTCTGGGAATAATTTTACACAGCATAAATATAGGGGTGCTTTTTTTGTTTTGTTTGTTTTGTTGTTTTATTGTGTTGTACTGTCACATATTTAATTTGCATGGTTAGACAAAAGCAGAACTCCCCATTTTGTACTTTGTACATTTACCACACTGTTGTTAGCACTCCTCCTTGAAGCCTCTGTCCACATTTCACCCTCCCATAGATGCCATAACTGTTGCCTCCTTTGCCAAAGTAAACTCTGGCAGCTTTAATTTATGTATTTATAATCACCAGGAAAGAGAATTTTGTCCTTGGTAATGTAATCTCTTTAAGCTCGGAAATGTCTATTTCAAAGCTGTTATTTAAAGTACTCATATAACTACCTTTTGATAATAGTTGTAGGTTGTAGTAGGTGGTACCATAGAAAAATACATTCAAAGAATCTGCTCTATTCAGAGTGAAACTGAATGAATTCCTTCACTGACTTGGAGTTGTATAGACCATTACCTTCATTGAGCTCTGAGTAAGCAGCATGCAACCCACGCCATGCCCTGAGATTATCAATTTTTAGCCTTAATAGGCACTTAATCATTGATCTAAAGTAGGTGCTCTGCTTCTAAATGAATCTGCTAGGTTGAAGGGGCTTCAGCCTCAGGCATGTTCAGCGCTGCTCAGGGGCCAGTCGTGCAGGTCTCACAGCTGAGAGGCTGACAGGATCGAGGAAAAAAGTCTCCATATCCAAATACCCATCAGCACTCTGAAAAGAAGAAAGAGGGAAACGGAGAGATGCATGCAAAGAGCAGATCTTGTTTCCCTCAGTGCTCTTCCCTCTGGGCAGTCTCCATGGTAATAGCTGTCAGCTCATATGTTTTATTTAACCTTCACGCCCCGGAGAGAAGCCACGTTATGTTAATAAGGATTTTTTTTTTTCATGACTGTCACACGTTCTGTCTGTGTGAGACCTAACTCTGCTGTATATCACCTCTCATTTCTGCTCTCACGTCTGTGTTTGGACACAATCTGTTTATCCTGTCTGATTAATAAATGTTGTTTTCCTTTCTTTCGCTGTTCTTTATATAAAACAAGACGTGTGCGGCACCAAAATTAAACTCAAAATGATTTTTTTTATAAATTGCCCAAACATGCCTAGAATGCAATGCTGCAAAGCTTTGTTGAAAAAAAAAAATATTTTTTTTTTCCCCCACAATACCAAGGTCAAGGTCTGGTTTAGGTGAAAGATGGTGTGATGGGAAATCAGAAAAATTCTATCATAAATAAATAATAAACCAACTGGGGAAGGAAGGAATGCATTTGCCAAAAGGTGTCTTTTTGAAACCATTAAGTGTCCTCTGATCACAGTTTAGTATTTTATTTGCTTTTTTAAAAAAAATTATTTAACTGCATTTTTAAAGTGGCTCCATAGTGTAGTGGCTCAGACATTCGCCTATTATGTGAAAGATCCCTGGTTTGAGACCACGAGGAGACAATCCTGGAGTGATGTCTTTATTACCTCCAGTTTTTTCAATAAAATGCATTTCATTTCCTGATGTGGTGATGCCAGCATTGGTACACAGACATGAAATATTTATGGAGAGTTAAAAGCGTTTTTAGTGGGGGGGTTGTGTTGTTGTTTTTTTGTTTGTTTTGTTTTTGTGTTTTTTTTTTTTTTTTTTTGATAAAATTTGTGAATCGTGTATATAAACCGTGACCTGTAATGCACGGGTAATAGGACATATGACTTTTTTTAAAGATCTTTTAGGCTGTTCTGTAAAAGGATGGCGTGCTAAAAGAAAGTTTATATTGTGGTTCTTTACTTTAAAAGAAACACGTGATTTCGCAGTGGTTTTACTGGTCCAGACCTCTTGAGATCAGGGGTGGATGTGGCCTCTAACTAAAGTGAGCTTGACAGCCATGGTTTAAATGTTGGTTTAGAGAAAAATAATGGTTTTGAGATATACCTTTTGAATACTGAAGTAGGATTTTGGGGGTTTTTTTTGTATGGCACGGCTGGCGTATTAGACTTAATTCAGTGTACCTAATAAATAAAGACAACTGAGATGACAGTTTATTACATGTGTGAGTTAGATTTATGATTCAGTCTATTGCCGCATTTGCATTTCTGTTACTAACGAAGCAGCAGCATTAAACCTGTCTTCTCTTGACACCCAGTGAATCAGAAGTTGAAACATTATCATCCATGTAATGTAAGTAATTAACACCTGAAGAGGTTGTAGCTCATTTTCTAAAACTATAATAGACTCCTTCTTCTCTTTGTTATTTTCCAGTGTGAGTACTCATTAGAGAGCCCCAAATTATTTCCTCACAGGTCAGTTATAACTGATCATTTAGTGCCTGAATGAACACCTGCGGTGCAGTTGGAGCTTCACTGTTAAATAAAACTGGGGATTCTCTTACTGAACCCAGTCACCGCTGGGATTTAAGTCTGGCTCCCTGTGGTCTCCTCTGTGCCTGGTGTCACTGTCCAGTAACAATGCCTAGCTACTCATGTATGTGCCCCATACCCCTACTCCCCATGCGCATGCATGCTGCTGGTGATGCTAATTTTAATGAAATCTGATCAAACCAGTTATTTATTATACACTTGAGACTATACAGGGCCTTTTAGCTATTTTTTTTCTTTTTTTTGAGTCTCGTTCATTTTTGGTGTGCTGCAACTCTATAAGCAATTGTTCATGTTCTGCTAACTGTATTTTTAATGCCATCATGCACCATTCTAATGTTTATGCTTTAGGCTTTGAAAATACATTAACGCTCAATGTGATTATGTAAGACAGTTATTTTGCTGTTCAACCAAAACAGCATCATGTTCATTTTGTTCTTCTTTTTTTTTTTTCTTTTTTTTTTTTTTGAGTCAAATAAATAAAATATAAAGAAAGAAAGAAAACAGGATGTGCTTCATGACATGGCTATCATGTGATTGATAAGTCAAATCTCCCAGAAAGTGTTGGAGGGTCGACTTGAATTGCGTGTAACGCATGATGCATAGCAAAAATATCTCTCAACTGGCTGCATCAGTTTTGATTATATCATAAGTAGTCCATCTATCATTCTTCCATTTTCTTCTGATTATCTAAAATAGTGGAGGATGTCCTTTTTTACTATTTTCTAGTTCTTCCTAGAAGAGCCAGAGGTGCTTCCAGGCTAGATAAGCAAATGTATGGGTGTCATCCCAAATGGGTGTGCCCATAAAACCTTCAAGTGGAGGTCCTCATGAGGCATCCTTACCAGATGTGTTCAACACAAAGGAGCAGCACTCTAAGCTCACTTGTGATGGCTGAGCTCTTTCTCCAAACTTTATGGCTGAGCCCAGACTTCCTACTGGGGGGAAAAGGAGTACTTTCCCTTTCCAGCTTTGATCACAAGCAAAATTTAGACAAGAGGAAGACATGTTTTTATTCAGAATTAGTATTTATCTTTTGTGCTTTTGTTTTATAACTTCTGCAGGGGAAAAAGGTGTGCTTTATCAAGTCAATAAAGTTACACCCTTTACTACCTGGAATATGGGGAGTCCTGTGTAATTACCTGAAAATAGAAAGTAACGGGAGAGAGTGTTACATTAAAAAATTCCATTTGTTGGAGAGTACTCCAAAGGGCAACTGTGAACTTCCGTAAGTTTGATGGGGGGTAGGGGGACTGATATAGTGAGTTTTTATGTGGACACTGATATGTGTGTTGCAGTTCCCCTTTAAGCTTAATGAGTGTTAACAATCACAAACTTAAATCCACTGGCATGCCTTGATGTGCTCAAAGCTGATTATTTTTGGTTAGTTATTAACTTGCTGCATGTTTTTGTGTGTTTTTGCTTGTGTGCGGTTATAGGAGGAACCTGCCTGGTGACAGGCAGAAAGCCCTGGACATCATGCTGCCCCTGGTGGAGGGCGAGGAGCAGGTAGCGTCGGACATGTACTGCCTGGTGGGACGGATCTATAAGGACATGTTCCTGGAGTCTCACTTTACGGACACGCAGAGCAGAGACAGCGGCGCACTCTGGTGAGAGAGCGGGGCAGGATGTGACATTTCTGCTGAGCCAAACAGATTCTGACTCACCAGAAATTACCATTTCTAAGGGCAGGATGCATGAGGAGTGCAGTGACTCACTAGATCACAGCATTAAGAGTTTACCGTGAATGGTGTCAATCAATGCAGGATTTCATAATGGCTATTACGATGGTAAAACCCTTTGCTGGTAATGAGTCTGCAAATAAAAGCTCATGACAGCCGTGCGGTATGCAAAATAGTCTTTGAGACTGCGTGAATACACCTCAAAGTGATATAAGAATAATTTGAAGCGATTCCTGACTGTAGGGAGCAGGTTTGACATTCCAAGATGACTGAAGAGTTCAATTTAAAATTAGCAGTGATAATGGTTTGAGCAGCTAAATGTTACGTGCATGCTAAGCTATGCATCTGGGCACACTGGTTTCAGCAATGCAAGCTGCTGTTAGCAACAGGAAGTAATTATCTGGCATAATACAGTTTAAGACTGATGTGTCCCCTGTCTGTTCAAAGATGCTGCATCCTCTCCTCCAGCTGCAAAGTGTGACCAAAGATTGTTGAACTTTTTCAGTTCAGTAAAGTTAAGCCGCTTTAGGTTAAAGTCAGACTGATGTAACTGCATATTAAAATAATACAATCAGAGAAAAAAATGTTAAATTAAGTGGCACTGACAGAAAACCATTAAAATGCATGTTTTCTTTATTTTGTCTTATTTATTTTGCCTGAAGGCAGCGCATAAAGTCAGAGGCACAACCATGAGCATGCACGTGGTTTCTTTAACGCTCATGGCATCGTGAATTCATCCTCCAGTGTCCAGCTATCAGTGTGGACTGTGGAGGCATCTACAGTTAAGGAGAACTTTCAGTACCCTTAATTTTGGCACCTTCTGCGTGTTGTGTGCCCGCTCACTGCGCACTGAGGAGGATGTTTTGGCCACGCAAATGCAGTCTTCGTTCACCTCCCACCCAGCTTATTAGATTTACCCCTCATAGCGTCATCCTCCTCCTCAAAATGAAAATCTGGTTGTAGGATTTCACTTTTAACGCAGTGAAGGAGACCCAACATGCATCAAAGATTCACCACACGGAACACGGTTTTATTAAATGATCTCTCCATCGACCTTCATCAAGACTTCAGGGTCTAAAAATAGCGGCTGCAGTGAAAGCTGCCCAGTGGTACACAAGGAAACCACCTTAAAAGGAATTCCGATGAATTAAAATCATCTGTGGCTTTTTAGGGGTGCAGGCAGAAAACCTTTTGATCACACTTTGCACTAAAACAATTAATACAATATGTGTGTTCTTACAGTCTGGCCTTCTAATAAACATATTAGTGGTATTAAATAAACATTACTGGTGTTACGGCAAATAAAATAGTTTCAAAAATGTAATAGTAACAGCCTGAAAAAGGGAAACAAGGCACTGTTTAATAAACAAGTTGTTCAAATGTACTACATTTATATTTTTATATATCTATATGAAGGTCCTTTAAGCTTCTAATTCAAGTTTTTGGAGCCACATATTTTGTAGATGGATATGTGGATATGATAGAGCTGGATATTTACAGTGTGAGCGTGCTACCCAAAATCCAACTAAATGAGCATGACACTAATGAGTAAGCACAGAGAAAGATGCATTTGGAGGGTTTCCAGCAGCTTGTTGAATCTGAACTCTCAAAATTTGCCATCTCCTCGTGAGCGTGGCTGTGCTGCGAGCGCACAGAGGCTAACATTAGCCGACGGAAGCTGGCTTATTGAGAACACGAGGCGGCTGATTGTCTTTATCTGGAAATTGCTTTTTAAGATTTCATATCTTTGTTGACTGCTTAGATAATCAGGCTCCCATCTGGCTGTTATTTTCAATTCCATGTCACAACTTGGCACAGGTCTCAAATAACACTCGCACCCCTCCCCTCCACAGAACAGATTGCTCATTAAATAAATGAAATTTCTTGTTTTGTGGGGGTACTCACAGTTGCTGTTTGCCGTTCTGTGGCCCCCAACTCAATATGGCTGTAATTGTTTTTTCTATCTTGAAGTGTCTCAGAAAGCCGGGGGAGCCCTGGGAAGCCATCCGTTATCTCAGCGATGCTTGGGATTTGGAATGACGCATTTCTTGGAGGAAAGCGGTTTATCTGAATCATTTTTCTTCTCCTTTCAGGTTTAGAAAAGGGTTTGAGTCAGAGCCAACACTACATTCTGGTATCAACTATGCTGTTCTTCTGCTGGCAGCTGGACACCAGTTTGACACGTCTTTCGAGCTCCGCAAAGTGGGTGAGTGGACACTGGATATTTTAGACTGTGGCCTAAATATGTTGCTTTTTTGTTATTACACCAAGCCTGCTAAATTACCACTGATTAATCAAACTCTAATCAGTCCTTTGTCTGTAATTTACAGGATGATTGGTATCCTAACATGGAAATATGGGTCAGTTAAAGCTGCACAAATAGATAACTCATGTGAATAGAAAGAAATTGAGTCACCCACAGAGATGCAGTTCCCTTCACATCTACTGTGCATTTTAGCATCTTTCAGCTCATTGTTTTTGTTGTACCTTGGTGTCAAATGAACCCCATTCACAACAGCAGCAGCTGTTTTTAATGGAAAACTTTTAATAAACCCACATATGCTTCCAGCTCAACACCAAACAAGAACTGTACAATTTAACAGCTAAAGAAGTGGCTGTTTTTTGGAGTTGGCTGGAACCATAGCAAATACAGAGGAAGTGAAAATTGGATGAATTTTATTCACCCAAGTGGCAAGCGACGTGGCTCCAAATGAGAGATAATTTTGCTGCATGCTTGCTGAGTGTGTTAATAGTGTTTGCTAACACATTCGGCATGTCAGCTGTTGACACAGTGAATAATGATAATATGTTTAACAGATTTTTTTTTTGACCACAAAACGGATGTAAGTCCAAAATTCACTTTCCTTCTAGCTTTGTTTTAGTCTACAACAAGGCAAGAGGGAGATATGTGGCTCTTTAGCTGCTAATTGTTCATTAAATGCCCACTGACTATGTCTGCCTGCCATTTGGTGCAGTGTAGAGTCATTTGTTAGAGGTTTTGTGACAGAAAAAAACTGCCTGCAGGTGAATGCTATTAGGATGAGGATGGAATGTCAAATTTAAGCCGAGGCAGTAAAGATACTGAAGCTACTCTAAAAGAGGCTTTGCAGAGTAAAGTTCCTTTTCAAGCCTTATTATTTCTATTATAGATATTTCAGTAAAGCAAAATCAAATAATGTACAGCACTGTTTCCTTTTTTAGTCAGGCATGTAGCTAAGCTTTTGCTCCACTTTTTTTTTTCTGAGGTCTGAGGCTCAGAGGAGCTCAGGAATGTGGGAAACAGAGTTGGCTTTTCTGGGAATTGGCCTGCAGCTCCCTAAATTAACCCAACCCTCCATCCCTTTATACATCCCTATGGTTATCCCATAAGACCCCCACTGTCTCTCCAAATGGCAGGTTTCTGCAGCAGGCTGTGCAAAGCATGTAACTGCAGCTTGTCTTACCAGTTATAATGGAAAATCATATAGCTAGACCGCTGTACTGCAGGTTGTGGCACATCCAAGTAGAGCATAGAAATAATTTTTCACCATTTTTCTCTCTGAAGTATTTCTTTAGCTGTCTTGTGTACTGGTGTGTCTGGCCCAAAGGGAAACAGAACAAAACAGTGATATTTTTGTTTTGCCTTGTTTTCAGGAGTTAAGCTGAGTAGCCTGCTGGGTAAAAAAGGCAGCCTGGACAAGCTGCAGAGTTACTGGGATGTGGGCTTCTTCCTGGGCGCTAGCATCCTGGCCAGTGACAGCACCCTGGTCATCCAGGCTTCTGAGAAACTCTTCAAACTCAAAGCCCCTATCTGGTGAGAACATGGATGATCCATACAGATTAGCATGCCAAAAAAGCACATTTTAGACCATTTCCGTCACCAACCGGTCTGTCTTTGTCATCTGAAGTGTGCTCTGCTTTCCTTTGAAACCACAGCAGCCATCTGTGGCCATTGGCGAGGATTTGGTGTATTTGAAGAACAAAAAGAAAATCACAAAAAAGCCACTTTGCTCATTTGAGCAGTATCCCTCTCTTTACATTTTGGATATTGTGTTGTGACGTGTTGTGAATTGTTAAAAGTGTGCTATAGCACTTTTCCACAATAGGAGACACAACTGAGAACTGGTTAACTTGACTTTTCATCTTTAGTCACCTAAACTAGCCTGCAAATCCAGATATATTTTACAGAAAGATGCCATATGAAAATATTCGATCTATCCCATCGTGACATAATCCCTTCACAGTGATGGAAAAGAGTTATGGTAATTTCAGACTTCAGACAGATTTTATGAGACTCTATCTTATGTACCTGTGGAGGAATATAATATTTCTACACTGCATAAGACCCAACTGTTCTTTGTTTGTGTTCGTGCCGTGAATTGTGCCTCAGCATAGAAAAACAATCATATCTTACTGTTTTTCTTTGCAATCTTTCTTAAACAATGCAAAGTTATCTGCCAGTAAGTTCTCTTTTCTTTCTCTTCATATTGCGTTTTTCTCATGTTTTAGTCACACCGTGAATAACGTTGGTTGGAGACTGCGGCACAAATAAAATTGTTGCAACACTGTGCAATGAACTTAGTCTTGTTGCCTTTAAATGGCTGCTTTGAAGATGGGGGGCCAGATCTACCACTTGCAGTCAGTTGACATCTTCAATTTAATTGCAAAATGACAGAATACAACCATTTGGCAACCAGCTGAGTCAAGTCCCCTATTGCAAGGAGAAGTTTTGCAGACGAGTTGCGGTCATAGCCACAGACTGGCTCAGTCTGATCCCAATATGTTGGCAGTTTGTCTGCATTTATAAATTAGATGGCAGCAATGTGTGTCTGACCACTATTGTTTGGAGATGGGCTCCCTCCCACCGTGTGAACTGTGCAAATGCCCTGTGATTGAAAGTGGTCACCCAGAGGTTGAGGGATGTCGGTCACCACAGCTACTTTCAATTGGTCACCGCAAGGAGGTTGCTGTCCTATTTTTACTCTAGTGTGACAGAGCCATGAAGAGAAATGCCACAACAATAAAGCTGTGTAGAATTCTGTCATTTGGAAAAATATCTGCTGGTTTCAGGTATCTGCACTCATTGGTGGAGACCATCTTGATCTTCCAGCATTTCAACAAGCCCAGCGTGGAGCAACCAACCTCCAAGCAGGAGCTGGTGGATTTTTGGATGGACTTCCTGGTGGAGGCAACCAAAAAAGACATCTCTTCTGTCCGATTTCCAGTAAGTAACACCAATTAACCTGAAATAATACAGCCAAGTTTTTAAAATGTAGAAATTAAAGAAAAATTTAATGCAAGCTCAGAAAATTTTAGGTTTAATATGTGCAATGTATATATCTCTCCTCCAGGTGTTGATTTTGGAGCCAACTAAAGTGTACCAGCCTTCATATTTATCCATAAACAAAGATGTGGATGACAATATAGTGTCTATCTGGCATGTTGCTCCTGATGACAAGGTGGGTGTCCCACTGGAGTAAAATCAAATTATTTACAGAATATATTTACTTTACAGCATCTTTGACTTTGTTCTCTTAGGAAATGTTTAGTGTGCATTGGTTTTAGCTTAGAATATTTTGAGCAAACAACATAAATATCCTCAACATTATGTCTGAAAGACATGTTTATATATATATATATATATATATATATATATATATATATATATATATATATATATATAAAGATTACCATTGTCTAGTTTACCTTTTAATAAGAAGACGGGTCGTGGAAAATAGTGCAAAGCAAAAATAATATATAACCACAGAAAATTTTTGTCTCTGGTTGGATTGTCAGTTGTTAAATCATAAACGAAAAAAATCTTACATTGGCGCACCTCAATCATACAGCAGTTTGTGATGGTTTCATCACTTTGTATGATGTAGTCATGCCAAAACAAACATTCTGATGCTTGAGCTTGTTACAGTAAATGATGATTTAACTGCAGATAGTCAGCTGACAGATGCTAATGAAACAGGAAAGCTGAGATCGTGATCATCCATCTTTTTATATTTGGGGTGATGCGTTGTTGTGATAATGCACTGTTGCTTCCTGTAATGAAGCTTTATGTCTCTGGTTTATTGATTCTTTTCACACGTTGTTGCTCATTATTCCCAGCCTACATATAAATGTAAATGGTTTCTCATTGGAAATTGATGCTCGTAAATGTGCTACAAAAGCTCCAGTGATGTAATATATTGATTAGATTCTAGTTATAATTCTTGCAGTAATGTTCAGTTAGCAATTTATGGTTTTGATTTGGTCTATCCTGCAGAACAAGGGGATACATGAGTGGAACTTCAGCGCCACATCTGTACGAGGTGTCAGGTCAGTGTGAGCTGCCTTTGTACAAAACTAATTTAAGTCTCGAGCATTAGACCGAATCCAAGTCGCACCTCAGGTAGCCGATGTTTTTCTAAACCACTGTTGTGTTTCATTATTCCTGATTTGATCACATCTGATAATTGGTCAAATCAAGGAAAAATAAAGGAAAAACTGATACAGGAAAAACTGTAGGCAGGACAGTGCATGAGGAAGCACACCTTAAACTTTTTTTACTGGGAAATAAGAAAACATAAGATATACTTTATTTATCCCAAACATGAAGAAAGTCCTCTATTAAATTAATTAAGGAGGAAGTGAAGCTTAACTGGCAGCAGACAGACTTTTTACAGGACTTTAAATGCTTTCAGCAACTATCTGAGCAAAGACTTCCTGTTCCAGCCACCAGTCATTGTTTATAAATGTATATAAAATAGTAACTAAAAAAAGTAAGCTGTTGTTAGTTAATAGTCAGTGATTCTCAGATGCATTGCCACAAGAACTTGCAGTCCCTCTTTTATTGTCCTCACCGCTTGTTTACATGCATGGATCCAAAACCTGCTCAAAAGTGAATGTTTATGGGCTGCGAACAGAAACCAGAAGGCCTCAAGTACCAAAAGTCTTGTCCATTACCTGCCAATTCTGCAGATAATGGCTCTTGCTTTGGTAAAAAAAATTTTCAACAATACAATGACTGGAGGAGGAAAGGGCCTCCAGGACTCCAGGCTGTCAGCAGACTCAGGGAAGTCACTGCAGTGCTCTGAGCTCTAGGCAAGGAAGGGCATTTCCTAAAATGTCAAACTGCTCCTTTAAGGCACAAACCATGAACACAGAGTTCCTGGTTCCTGTGTGGTTAGAGACTGTTTCTGCATGTTATATCTCTCTCCTGTCTCATATCTGCTCTCAGCTGCTGCATAAATTGTAGCGTTAAAGTTCCAAAAGTTGTTATTATGAAAAGTGAAAAGCTTTTAAAATTAAATAGAAATGCATAAACATGCTTAAAATTTTTGGGTTATATTCTAAATCAGCTCGTATTTCAGTATGTAAGTAGATAAAGCAGAAATATTGCAGCATTGATTTGAATAAAAATGGTATTTAAAGCCCAGTGCAACATAAAGGAAAAGGAAACAAATGCATCCATTTCCTGCTAAACATGTGTGAAAAGTCCAAATATCTCACGAGCAGATGTATCTAAGCATGCGCAAAAGCAAAAATGTTTCAATAACCGCATGCAATCTCCTGTTGTGAACACCATAGCAGGAGTTTTAGGTAAGCCTGATACATTGCTATCTCTTCAGCTCTCACGGCATCAGATTTTATCAGACTGCTGCAGCATTACACAGTTTGTATGATGTCCTCCTCTGTGCTGTTTTTTTTTTTTTTTTTTCCACCGTCCTCAAAGGAATTCAGTGTCAGATCGGAGAGAAGCGGAGGGCTCTGCTCACATGTTGCTAGGGAACAACTCACTCTCTGTGCCCACTCAGCCTGCAGACAGTCAGCAGGACACAATGGCAGCCCTGCAGGCTACAATACAGCCACACATGCAGGGACTCTGTTGTCTGCCTCAGCAGCTCTGGCCTTGGCATTCTTGCTAAGAAATGGGCAATTGCCAATCCCGCTGGATAAAAGTTCCCATGTAGTTGGTACAATTGTAGCTGTCTGTCTTTTGTGCAGAAAATTAGCGTCATTTAACAGCTTGTGTGATTGTTTCTGATGCAGACGGTCATAGGAATCAAACTGCAACACATACTCATAACGTTAAATATTTCATCTGCATTTTAGCAAGATGTACTTTTAAAACATCTGTGTGCACAGCCTGCATTTATGTTTTATTTTTAGATGTGGTTTCCATCAATGTAAAGTCATTCAGTCAGTGATTCCCAATAAGGGTACAAGTGCCCTGGGGGAGAGTGGGGGTGGTGCAGAAGATAAGCTCTCCTGCTACAATTACATTATTGGTTTTCTTGATTAACTATTATCCATAACATGAAATAGAATGGCATTTATTCATCTCTGGTGAAATAGGCGAGAGACGACTATGTGAGCAGTGCTGTTAGTGACTTTGTAGTGTTGTGTAACTCCGTGGGATAAACCTTTTAAAACTTTTTCTGGGGGAAAACACGGAACATTTGACCGCTGATTCCACGGATATACAATTTTTATATGTTCCAGTTATCATTAAAATTTAAACCATGGCTCTCCACCATTCAGTGAGACAAGGGTAACTAAACATAATGGATGAACAGCTGTACAGGTCATCAGTCTAAAAGGGTTAATTCATTGTCACATGTATTCTAATGGGATTAGTATATAACTAACTGTGGGCTGTTTCTCCTCAGCATCTCCAAGTTTGATGAACGCAGTGCCTTCCTCTACGTCCTTCACAATGCAGAAGACTTCCAGATCTATTTCTGCACAGAGATGCATTGCAAAAGGTTGGTCCATCTCTTCTGTCATACAGTTGCAATGTCCGATTTTAAGCCAGTTAACATAATAAATGTTGTCTTAATGTGATTACAGTCACTTACATGTCCTGTTCTATTAACATGAAACTAAACCAAAAAAAAATATTTTTTTATCTGTCTTGTAAGCACATTATTAAAGCATTCATGTTTAATCAGTCATCTGTTTAAAAATTCAGATGGTGAACAGCCCGAAATGTCTTAACCTAATTTCAGCATGCCTCAGTTTCTCCACATTCAGTCAGTTTACAGTTACTACAAAGAAATACTGCTGTCATAAATCAAAGGAAAGGGTCCACACAGCTCCCAGCTTACACTACCTTTCTTCATTGTGGTATGACAGACCATGGGTAATGTCTTCATTACCCTGTAAACAGCTGTAAAACTGGCAATTCAGGCTTGTGGCTCGGATTAAATTAACAGTGAAGACCGCTCTCATAGCTCGATCCATGCTTAATGACTCGCTTCCTGGTACAAAATATATTAAAGTCCAGAAATTATGTCCACCCTCTCTACAGTTTTCAGACTTTGCAAAGCTATCCAGTGGGCATGACTGGAGCCTTTAGTGGGCCAGTTGTAAATCCTTAATAAAGGACACTGTTTTAATTAGTGATACCCACATTAGAATACATTACACACAAAGCTTTTGCAGAGAGGAGCAGTCGAGGTAGCACCCCTACAGCTATAACTATTTTCATACTCCAAGCCAAACCTTTTCTAGGCATTGCCCAATGGATGTGCATGTGATAATACAAATGTCAAACAGAGTCAAATCAGACATTAAATGGTCTTTAACCTGCTGGCAAGTGAAAGGTTGTGATGCCTCCTGTGTGTAGTATCCAAGCAACATCCTTGCCTAAACCAAATGGAGTATTACCAGTAGTCAGAATAAATCTGAAGCTTAGACAGTATAAAAAAGATGGACAAAGGTTTTAATTTTTTTAAATGTAAAGCCAGTGCTAAAATTCCTTAAACCTGCATTATTTCTAATGGCCAGCAAGACTTATTGTTGTGTAGAAGTTTATGAGAAAACAGCCTTTTATCCAAAGGCCTCAGCAAACTCTTTCCTGATAACTTTATGGACTCAGTCACTAGTTTTAAGTGTTATTGAATACAAATTTATGCTCATTTTGTAAATTTGTTTTAGAATTGAAAAGGACAGTGAAGTAGGGATTTATTTAAGGGGCCCTACACTGTGATTAATACAGTGCAGCGTCTCTTGGCTTCTTATGGGGAAGTTATGGTTCAGCAGTGGTAGCACACATGTAGTCTGTGGGCAGCTACAGACTGCCCATCTACCAACAGAGACCCTCTGTCAGGTGGGGCAATGTATATATAATGTATGGCACATCACATCTGTGGGGTACTCTTGCTTGTGCTGTTGTTGGTCCCTCAGCTCGTCTGGAGAAGAGCGAAGTTATAACATACAAACAGCTCAAGTGAAACAGATTGTTAAAATCAAGGAAAAAGCGTCCACTGCAGCCACTGTCCATACTTTTCCTGGTGAACTCCGCTGTTGCGCCTTTCCCCATTCCGACCGACTTGTCAACCATTCAGCATTCGACCAACGCACAGCATTATTCACGTCAAGCAACGTGCAGGCGCACGTTTGCATGGGTTGAGAACTTCTCTCCGCAGGCCATCTGTTTGCAAATACCTCCACAAACAGATACAATTGCAATGCTATAAATAAATCACGAGTCAGCTCACCTGGTGTCAATGCACCGACTGGTGAAGGACACTAATCTTAAGGCTTCACAAAAGAACCTAACTCATAGGTGACGCCACAGTGGCTGCATCCATCATCTATATAAAGTCTGAAGCATACTACCTCCTGTGCTACTTCTGAGAAAGCAAAATTGGTGATAATGCAACAACTGCAGCAATCTGACATCACAGTCACTTTGTCCTAGGCACAAAATACTTTGCAGGTTAAAAATTGGCTAATGTCTGATCCTTGTGCATCAGGTATTTCCATTGTCACATGCACTTCTGCCTAGTAATCTACAAAAATTAAGGGCTACAGTACATGTGTGTTCTTGTGACTTCAGTAAGTAAGTTAAGCTCTTTGTTAGTTGTGCCTATCTCATCAGTAGTTCAAGTGTTTCCTGTTAGTCCTGCACTCAGGTGTGACGTTTCGCACCTTTCATATCACCACGTACACACCTTGTTTCATTTTGACACATCTTCTTCTTCACTAGCTGCTATGTGAAGCACTGAGTGTTCAGACTTGTGACTCTCACATATGAGCCTTCCGCGCTCTTCCAGTTCCATTATCTGGAGTGTGAGAGTCAGTGAGTCATGCCTGACTCACGCCTGCTGTTGTTATGATGCTGCTCTCATTTTAACAGCAGTGACGGTGGGATAGGAGTGGTGAGAAGAGGGACAAAGGAAGGGAAGAAGAAAATAGATGTAAGACAGTGGGAAGAGGAAAAGACCCAGACTGATTGTGTTTGTGCATGTGTGCACGCACAAGCACATGTCACTGAACACCTGCGGGCGTGCAGTGTGTGACGGCAGGATCAGGCAGTGTGCTAATTCACAGCTTGTGTGCACTGAGAGTGGTAAAGGTCATTGTATGCATGTATGCATGTGGGAGGTGTGCATGTAAACATGCTGTAACCCCTTCTGGATAAAATCACCAACTAAACAACACCATTCAGTCACAATATGCACCAAATGGATCTCTGACAAATAATTCCATATGTTTGTGATTATGAGTTATTTTAGATATTTAGATACTACTATGTATGGTCCATAATCTGTTTTTAGTTGGGCTAAATAAGGAGTTCACCTGAGACAGGTATTGCTGCTAACATAGAGACAAACTACTTAGCGTCCTTATTTTTTTTTTTTTTTTGTATTTTTTTCTGGTTTGGCCTTCTTTAAAAAGCAAATTAATTATTACAGTATACATAAATATGTTTTTGCTACCAGTGCCAACAGGGGGATATTTACAGTATATTTCTGGCCTTTAAAGGCCTTTTTGGCCTTATTTTGCAGAAATGCCCAAAGTAGAAGAGCCAAGAAGCTATTAGCCTTCATATTTTATATTTCTATCCCACTTTCTTTTTAAGTCATAGGCACTGTATCTCTCGCAATCTGACATCACACAGAATTTATATGCATTACATGAATATTCTGTTTACCCAACATGGATACATTCTAACATACTGAAAGCTAAAAACCAAGCTCTTTGGTTCATTTCATTCATTCTTATGAAACACCAAAATATGTGAGGCTTTTCTTATTTTGAATGAAATGCATTCCTGTGAGCCATTCCTCTGCACAAGTCTTATTTTTCAGCCATGACACATATTAACATCAAATTCTCCATAAATGATGGATGGATGGATCTATGCTTTACCTTTACTAGTACATCCCCATGTACAATGTTCTTTAGTCTGTTTGTGCTGCTGGAAAACTGATATATGTATGTAATCACACTGAGAAAAAAATAGTGGTGGTAGATTTTGTTTCTATGCTAAAAATGGGTCATTTTAACTTGTTGCTAAGTGGTTGCTAGGCATATATAGTTCAGCTTTGGTGGATATAAATGAAATAAAAAACAATACGGTATTTTCATAAGGTGCTGTAGGTGCATAAAGACTAAAAAGAGGTCATTTTAGTCCGTAGGTTATTGCCAGACAACGTGATGTGTCATAAGATGCATAATTCAACATTCATGGGTCCAAGATGTCCCTGTGTGCCAAGTTTGGCTGCTCAACTCCTGATGGTCTAGGAGGAGATCTCGGACAAAGAATCAAATAAACACACAGGCAGAGATTTTGTGTGTTATAAAAAGATACTTTATGTGTTGCTGTTTTGCACATAACAGTCATGGCTGAAAATTGTGGGTAAATAACTTTGTTTCAAACATGTGATGCTCATTTAAACTCACCTATAAAAATCACACCTGAAATCAGATAAAAGAAGAGAGAAGTTGACTCGGTCTTTGCGTTTTGTGCCTGTGTGTCACACTAAGCACGGAGAACAGAAAGAATGGAACTGTCTGAAGACTTGAGAACCAAAATTGTGGGAAAATGTCAACAATCTCAAGGTTACAAGTCCATCAGAGATTTTGATGTACCTTTGTCCACAGTGCACAGCATAATCAAAAAGGATAAAACCCATGGCACTGTAGCTCATCTTCCTGGATGTGGACAGAAGAGAAAATTTGATAAAAGATTGCAAGGCAGGATTGTCTGAATGGTAGATAAGCAGCCCCAATCACGTTCCAAAGAAATTCAAGCTGTCCTGCAGGCTCAGTGTCAGCGCAAACTATCAGTCGATATTTGAATGAAATGAAACGCTATGGCAGGAGACCCAGGAAGACCCCACTGCTGACACAGAGACAGAAAAAAGCTAAACTGCGGTTTGCCAAAATGTACGTGAGTAAGCTAAAATCCGCCTGGGAAAATGTCTTGTGGACAGATGAGACCAAGATAGACCTTTTTGGTAAAGCGCATCATTTTACTGTTTACCGAAAACAGAATGAGTCCAGATCTAAATCCCACTGAACACGTGGAGAGAGCTTAAAATTGTTGTTGGGAGAAGGCACCCTTCAAATATGAGAGACCTGGAGCAGTTTGCAAAAGAAGAGTGGTCCAAAATTCCAGTTGAGAGATGCAAGAAGCTTGTTGTTGGTTATAGGAAGCAATTAATTTCAGATATTTTTTTCCAAATATTGAGGGTGCCAATAACATTGTCCGGCCCATTTTTGAAATTTTGCGCAAAATTGTAGCAATTTTGGTTTTTTTTTTTTTTTGTTTGTTTGTTTTGGTTTTTTTGGATGGTGTTCCAATACACACAAAGGAAATAAACATAAGCATAACAAAACATCCATAATTGCAATAATTTTCTGAGAGAAATGCTGCATTTTCTGGAAAAAATTTCAGGGGTGCCAACACTTTTTGCCATGCCTGTAAATCTTCAACTTTAAAGGGTCAAATTTAATATGCTGAAAGCTGTAGCAATATAAAATGCCACTGTCCACATAGTTGCAGGCTACTGAAGCTGTTTTAAATACATATATGTTATCAGCATTTTTAAATAGACTTTGGGCTTTTCTTTGGCAGATTTTGTGATCTGGTCAACAGCATAACAGAGGAAGCCTGGAAAGGTCCAGAGGAAGGAGAATGTGACACTGACGCCTTAGAGGTGAGATGACTAAAGACTGTTTTCATTCATTCAGAGGGAAGAAAAAAAAAAAAATTTAGCCTTTAAGTATTTTCCTCAGGAGTTTTAGTGGCTATAATATTTAACTGAAATTGTAACTGTGTTGAGTAAAATGTGTGCTGTTTAAACATGCTTTTACTCATGTGTGACATCTCTAAGATGCAGCATAAAAATTTCATACCGGATTCCCTTGTGATGAAAAAAATGAATTGAGAAAGCAGAAATCTTAATCGCTTGAAATCGGAACGCTGGATTTTCCTCAGAAACATAACATGCATAATGTTTCTTAAATCTACAATGATGCAGCTCCATTTCTGAGCATTGGTGGTGAGAAATAAATATTCCACAAGTTTTTTTGTTTTTTTTTGTTCTGCATTGTTTAATTGCATCCTGTTGTGTTTCTGCGGTGTACTTTGGCTGCATTTAAAATGCCACAGGAAATACGATATGATGTTTTCATGAAAAGAGATGAAGTGCTGACAGTTAAAAAAAAAAAATAAACAGAGAACCATCTTTCAAAAGATAATTGGGGCTCTTTTTCTTTACTGACAGCCTACCGACTCTTTTCATGCAGCATTTATGACTCAGTTATTAAACAGTGAACAACGTGTTTTTGCTCTCGTTTGATCAAATTCCACGTCTAGCTTTTCTAATCCAGTTCACCACAATTTACATGATAATAAGTGGATTGAAACTCAGCTTTGAA
The DNA here is from genome assembly GCF_007364275.1 of Archocentrus centrarchus. NCBI lineage: Eukaryota > Metazoa > Chordata > Actinopteri > Cichliformes > Cichlidae > Archocentrus > Archocentrus centrarchus. The sequence goes on along the minus strand of NC_044369.1, from coordinate 8,117,667 downwards.
CACTCAGACAGGAACAGGAGCCCGCTGGGATAAGTCCTGGATTTTGTTCGTGTGCTTTGTGTGACAGCGCAGAACAGGCACCTGCTGTTGCGTTCGCTTGCTTTCTCCCAGCAGAGCCTAGGGAAAAGAATAAGCTAATTACGCAAAATGCTGCCACACCTATCTTTGACTCAGCATGGCATGGATCAAATGTCTAACAGGTTTTTCTCAGCGGGATTTTTATGTGTGTGATGCAACTCCTAATCAGCCTGCCTTTTGGGATGGTTGGTTTTCAGCTTCTACCTACCCTTAACAACATAACACAAAAATGGGCTCTTAAAGTGTCTTTCTCACATTTTTCTGAAGTTTTGTTTTTGTGGCGTCTTTGGGGTGAAGAAATCGGTGTAACAGAGCTAAGGAAATCAGGTTACAACAAAAGATGCTTTGTTAGTTACAGAAACTCCAATCAGACGCACTTTACTGGAGTGAAAAGATGTGCCGATTTGTCTCATTAGTGCAACAAGTGCAACCCGATTCAGCAAGAAGAGAATATTCATCTATCAATGAATTATAAAAATGTGAAAGTGCAGTAGAAGCCAAGGAAAAAAAAAAAAAAAGGTTTACTGTGTTCATATTTACTTGGTTGTTTTACTCATTAAATCACTTTTTTATCAGGACTACAGCTATATAGGTGTAAGAATATAGATCAAAAATTGCATGTAACTGAGACCACCATGAGAATTGTTTTCTGGTCAGTTGTGCCCTTTAAAAAATGTCCCTCTCAAAATACATTAAAAAACTACATTTAGTTAAATAGTGAAACTTTAGTAGTTTCATATCTATTGTTTCAAAAAATCAAACTATATAGAACAGGCTAGTTCATTTATTTGCGTATATCTACATGTAAATTATATTTCTGTGTCATTCTGTGTTGCATGGTGGTTGTATTTCTACTAGGCATCTATTAAATTCGTCTTTTCGGTGAGTTTTTTTCTGGATGGGAACCTAACTTATGCTATTGATTTTATGTAGCCATAAGTGCTCCTGGGTTTCATCATGTTTACATGTAAGCCAAATAAAAAAGCTTTATTCAAATCTTGCAGTACTACAGCCACACGTAGGTCAGAACTGTTAGGTCTTTATGGCAACTACCATATATAGCATTTAAATGACAGCTTGCATGTTTCTCTTGTTTCCACAGTACGACTATGAGTACGATGAGCATGGAGAGAGGGTGGTTCTGGGAAAAGGCACATTCGGAGTGGTGTACGCAGGTCGAGACCTCAGCAACCAGGTCCGCCTAGCCATCAAAGAAATACCAGAGAGAGACAGCAGGTCAGAAAAGAGCCACCATCTTTTTCTGTATCCATCCATCCTCTCTCTTCTGGGCATAAAAAAATCATTTCTATTGCTGTTTGCAACTTTAGCAAGAAGGTCAGACAATAATGATATTCCTGTTACTCAGAGGATCCCATTTTTCATGACATTTGTTGTAGCACCAATTATAAGACTGGTAAATTTTTTTTAATCTGTAATCATTTTACAAGTGCAATCCCTCATTCTTATTTGGGAAGTTCAGTTACTGCTGGTCGGCTTGTCCTGGCCCTTTCTGTCTAGTATGTTCTTCCTGGGACTCTGGCCAGGCTGCTGTTGTAGGGATGTTATTCACCTTCCTTTCCAGAACCTTCAGCAAGTGGACATTTAATGTCCCGCTACACCAATCTTACCAAAGCTGCAGACTGCGGACTGCAATAATCATCAAAGCACTTGGTTATTAAGATATTTGAAGAGGGGCGTCTTGTTAGCATAATATGTAATAATTAATTTATGAAAGCTTGCATGTGCCTCTTTTCACCACACACCTGCATACATGCCTGTCCTCCTTGCCACAAATAGTCTAAATCTATACCACCATAAAATGACATGTTTTACTCTTTTGGCAGTCCTTACAGATCATCTGTTTACTCTTTTTGTACTGCACAAAGATTAAATTTCAGCCTGATTGTTAACAAGTCTCTGAGCTGCTAATGTCTCCTTTTGCTCAGCGCAGTTCTGGAGCATCATTAAAAATGAGTCCTTTCTCAGAGGGAGAGTGCCAAACTCAGTTCAGCTGCGTCCCTGGTGGTTTCTGGCTCTCAGAGCACTGGTATCCAGTTGAGTGACTGGTTAGTGCAGAGCTGTGAAAGCAAACTCCCACCCTCTGCCTTTTTATTCCCATCACTGTCTTTGCTCAAAATGCTTGTCTCCACATAGTTCCACCTACTCATCTCATACTGCAAGACTCTCTCGCAGACTAGATGATTTCACACTTTGTTCCTCTAATCACATCAGCAAGCCAGCAGGGCGCTTGACGGCAAAGAATGTGGAGAATGTGGGTAAATAATTCACAAGTGGAGTGAAATCTCAAGATAGGGAGAAAAGGAGGAGGGGAAGGGGGGGGTTCGTATAGAGAGCTGAATGTGAAAAGAAATTGCTCGCAGGCATTTTTTTTCCCTAGTACAGAGGTAACTGTTGTTCTGGTCAGATATCAGGATTTAGCCTCAGATTTTTTTGTTCTGGTTTAGCATTTTAGTCTTCAGTTTAGGGTGCTTTTATCTACCAGGTTTACTTTACCTGAAGGAACAAAACATGTTGGCAGGACACCGCCACAAGCAAAGATAGTTATTTGCTTTAACCATAATCAGGCTTTTCCCCCTTGTTTTGTACAATTTTGAATTAGATTTTTGCTCTGTGTTTTAGCTCTTATGTTATTTCATTATTGGTTTCAGTATTTCTATTTAGGCTGTAAAGAAATAAAATTGAGAACATCTTTTTACAAATGCATTATTTTAACAGATTTCATATAAATGTTTCGAGCCTTCAAAAGCCCACCAATGGCCTAACACTCTTTAGTGCTAAAATATGCAGCACTGATACTTTCCAGCTGGATCAGCATATACAGTCTAACCTATTTCAAGGAGATAAAATGTTTTTCAACCTTTAGATGTGTCTTTTTTTTCCTTTTGTTTTATGCAGGTACTCTCAGCCGCTCCACGAGGAGATCGCCCTCCACAAGCACTTAAAGCACAAGAACATCGTCCAGTACCTGGGCTCTATCAGCGAGAACGGCTTCATCAAGATCTTCATGGAGCAGGTGCCAGGAGGTGAGACACCTCCTGGTGCTGTGGAAAAAATAACCGTTAGAACGGAATTGTCCCGAAATAGCTTTTACTGTCCAAAAGGGACAAACCGGTATTAAATAAAATCTATTTTTATGTCAGGATGTCCTTGTTCCAGTCATACGTACACTAAACATAAAACCAGTGTTTGCATTTATGGATGAGTGATTGGTACAGGATTTATCTGAAGTAGTATAAACCTGTACAACCTGTCCTTAGTCCTCTGCCGCTAATCTCAGCTCAGAGCGAGTGTATTCATTATTGCTGTGCTTTGTCCCCTGGTGTTCAGGGAGCCTGTCTGCATTGCTGAGGTCCAAGTGGGGCCCACTGAAAAACAACGAGCCCACCATCGGCTTCTACACACGGCAGATCCTGGAGGGGCTCAAATACCTGCACGACAACCTGATCGCACACAGAGATATCAAGGTGGCCAAGTTAACAATCTGTTGTGACATCTAGCATAGACTGTATATAGGATGCATTTTAAAGCCACAGCATTATCATTTGGGACGCTGAGTTTCAGCTTCATGTGCTGGATACCCATCAGTCAAAGCAGCCAACCCCTAACTTTAATATTCAGATGTGTGAGTTAGACAAAAAAAACTCTTTCTGCATAGTTGTTACAAAGAGGGAAACCAAAATGTTTTTGAACCAAACTGTAAACATGCTGTTTAATGCTGTAAAGTTGGGCGTTTTAACATGGGAGTCTATGGAGATTGATTTGTTACTGCTGCCATCCTCATGTGGTCATTAGTGAAACTACACTCATGTGTTGGCCTCATGTTAAAGCCCAGAGGGTTTCAGACAGAATGAATTCAAAACAACTTAAATGTGCTCTGCAAAGTGGCTGCATTTAAGGGCTTTTTTAAGTAAACTAGATAGTCAACGTACAACTGTGATCCACTGTTGCAAAAACAAGCATGTAGGAGATGACGCATTTTTAACCTTTACCTTTTGGTTTAGTAAACAGAAGACCCAGTAAGTGCGAGAGGTACAGTAACTGACCAAACACGAATAATATTGCACCACCTACAGAAACACAAGTTCTGTCAGCAGGAAAAGAAGTCAGTCAAATGTACAAAAGTCCCAAATAAAAGGCAGGTGAAGTGGTGCATGGCACAATGACACACACCTCCAACCGTAAGACTACAGCTTGAGCCAGTCATGGCATGAGCAGAGCAGAGCAGTTTTCTGGTTGGTCTCATCTGCTTTAGATGTTGAGGGAAATCTGTTGAACTCTGCACATTAAAAAAATGACACAACAGGGGTTCCCAGTGGGTCGCAATGTGAGACCTGTGCTGACCGGTCCTGAGTTGGGTGGGACCTTTAAAAGTCAAAAACGTGCATTAGTCGAATCAGGTTTTTCTTGCTATGAACTCAATAAAAAGTGCCTTTGCCTCCACTTTAGGTGGTGGTGAACTCAGCAATCCTTGCTCTAAAAACACTCCAAGAGATAAAATGACTCCCCAGCAGTCTGACTTAATCAGATCAAATAGAAACCTTAAAGCTGAAAATCTGAAAAGTCTTTTTAGTACACAATTCCCTCTGGTGTTTCTCTGGACAGATCTTCCATGCTTAGCAGCAGTGGATGCACAGTAACTCAGGGGGAACTTGGAACAAGATGATTTTTAATGCATATATGGATCTCTGATTTTTTTTTTTTTTTTCATACCCCAAACTTTAACAGAAGAATACAAAAAAAAAAAAAATTCAAGACCTACAAACATAAATATAGGGTTAGGGGGCTGGGGAAAACCCAAGCCCAACCAATTAAAACCAATAAATCTTTCATCCACATGTGAAGATGAACAAGAAGTAATCAGATGATATTTTTTCAAAACAGAGAAGCTTTCAGAGCAAAATCATTCAACCGCTGCAGATATTCAGTTTTTAGGGTGTGTTAAATCCTTCACTGCTTGTTTGCAGTCTCAACACGTCTTCCGTGTGACTCTCTTTGCACAGTGACTTTGATTTGCTGTGAATGCATTCAAAGAGCATCCCAGCTGCTCACACCATTTTCTTTGCTAGCCCATTGGCTACAACAGGAATCCTTTTTTTCTTTTAAGAGGCGCTCCCTTTTTTTTAGCTCCATTAGGGCAAACCAACACTGATAGCATTCCCACCACAGACAGTCATTAGGGTTAGAAGCCATTTCCTACTAATTTAACAACTCGGTCGTTAGCACCACGTAAATGTTAATCACTTTGTTTTGGCTTAGAGCTCCTCCTCCTCCCACACATGGGTGTTGTAACCTACTGTTTGTCAGTTTCAGGGTTTGCAAGCACGTCACATTATCAATGCAATCATGACTTTGGAATTTGGTGCATCTCTTCTCACGAATGTCTTTTCAATCCACAGGGTGATAATGTACTCATCAACACCTACAGTGGCGTGCTGAAGATATCAGATTTTGGCACATCCAAAAGGTTGGCTGGGATCAACCCCTGCACTGAGACTTTCACAGGTACACTCTGACCCACTATTTAGATTACCTGAAATACCTGAGCCAACTAGAGTTGTCTTAGGTACCAAAATACAATACTTCATGAAACATCCTTGGTTAAATTTTGCTCAGCACTGGCTGACCAGTGAGCTAGCTGCTGCTCTTTGGCTGTCACCATTTCAGAGCAGTAATCCAGTCTCAGGTCCTTGGACAGTGTGTGATATCACTAAAAATAGCAGGCTGTTCCTATTCAGAGACTCTGGTTTTGGCGTGAGTCTGAAGTCAGATCAGCTAGATCTGTGGACCTGTAACGTCAGCACTGCAGTTGCCAGTTGGAGATTAGTTTGACCTCTGGAATTAGATCATCTGACTGCTGCTTGAGGCAGACGGGGACACCCTGAAAGGTGGTGCTCTTTCAGGAAACTGGGCTACTCCTTGTTCTTAATCCACGCCCGCTATAAATGTGTGCTTGCCTGTTTTTAGCTCAGTACACAAGCTTTTAAAGGATGTGGATAAGCAGCCAGCGGGCTATTATTAGAACAAAAGACTCCTTTCAGTGGGGATCTGAAAATGTCGCTTTGGTCTGAGCTGTGATTAACTGACAACACAGAAACTGCTTTTTCTCACACAAGGCCATAAGTCTTGTTAAAGCTTTTCTAACCTGATTGGTAATTTGCAGGAATTGTATCATCACTTTTAGTTAGTTCTAATGGAAGCTATTTTGGGCATTTGCATCAGTTCTTTCGCACCCTGCTGACGCTACTTTTACCTCACGCAGACTTCGGGTTTTTGAATATGAAAATCACAAAGCCTGATAAAAGTTATTTTTAGTTTGTTTTTTTTGTTTTTTTTGTTGGGAGCACTGCAGTGCAAACCAGAAGGGTTACCAACAGCAACACTAATCTCATCATTAGTGTCATACAACCCCAATTTCAAAAAAGATGGGATGCTGTGTAAAATGTAAATAAAAACAGAATGTGATGATTTACAAATTTCACAAACCCATATTTTATTCACAATAGAGAAAACACATCAAGCAGTCTTCAAAAAAGGTGGGACAGGGCAGTGTTTATCGCTGCGTAGCATCCCCGCTTCTTTAAACGTCTGGGAACTGAGGAGAGTCATTATCGTTTGATATTATGTGCTGTAGACGATGAGATATTCAAGGTCTTTGCACTTTTATGTTGAGGCACATTATTCTAAAATAATTTTTTTGCAGATTGGTGAACCCCTGTCTATCTTTGCTTCTAAGAAACTCTTTCTAAGAAGCTTTCTATCGTGTCATGTTGCCGACCTGTTGCTAGTTAACCTAATTTGCAGGAAAATGTTCCTCCAGCCGTTTCTTTTAGTTCTGCTTACTTTCCCAGCATTTTGTTGCCTGTTCCCTAACTTTATATTGCCATTAAAATTATCTAAATTTTTTTTTTCTTTAAATTTAAACATTTGGCATGTTTTCTATGTTCTTTCATGAATAAAATATGGGTTAATGAGATTTTCAAATCATTGCATTTTGTTTTTATTTACATTTTACACAGCATCCCAACTTTTTGGAATCAGGCCTGTACATGGAGAGAATGCAAAATGAGCAAAAAAACCCAAACAAACATACAAACAAACTGTTAGACGGTTAGTTTGATCCACAATTGACATGTAAATTGAGTGTAGTTAATATTAGTGTTTGCCTTTCCTGCACATTTGTTTATTTATTTTATTCATAACACGACTGCTTGTGTTTCTCAATTATTTGGTTGGATGGTTCATTAATTCTTATTTGCTTGGGAGGAAAGTAAGAGTGTTGTGATATCAGACTTTGTTGTTGAGACTGTTACCCGGCAGTAACCTTGACTATTATAAGGCTAGATACAGGTACAGAAGATGACTTAGGACATAAACAACAATAAAATTCATTAAACATCACTGCTTTCGTCCAATAGCAGATAGCTCCTCATGGCTAGCTGACATGAGCAAAATGAGGATGTAACTAATTAGCATATCAGTATCTAATCATACAAATTGAGCAGCTATCATTCATCCTGTATTTATACATATGCTGTTAACATAAACACAAAATAAATCATTTAAAATCTGGCATAACTCTCAGCTGAACTATGCATTTCACCACGAAACTTGGCTAGAATACCAGCAGCGTCCCTTTCAGTTAGTAATGAAGCATTCCCTCTCATTCCCCTTATGGCTGTTACACAATCCTCTGGTTTATCCTGTTTGTTGACATTCTGCACTTTACTTTTCCAACCTGTTAGTAATACTCTATTAGTAACGGGAGTGCGTTAGACGTTTGCGTCACAAATTCAGTTTGGGTTTCAAACCTTTACACCCCGATACAGAATCCACCCACCACCTCCTCTGAAGCTCACTAATTGAAATGTTTTGTTTTATTTGTTTAATGTGTACCAAAAAAAACAAAAAAAATAATAATTTTGCTGTTTCTGCAGTGGTTATGTTTCAATATTTGTAAGGGATTTTTTTTTTGTGTGTGTAATTTTTTAGGCACGTTGCAGTACATGGCTCCTGAAATTATAGACAAGGGTCCTCGGGGATACGGCAAACCAGCAGACATCTGGTCCCTTGGCTGCACCATCATAGAGATGGCCACTGGGAAACCACCTTTCTATGAACTGGGAGAACCGCAAGCCGCCATGTTCAAGGTGAGAGATTTGAGCAGCTGCATATCCCACTATTCTGCTGGGTGATGTGTCTAATTGTAGAAAGCAGAAAGTAGAAGGCCGGCAAACAGCTGTTTTCATAACTACATCTTTCAAAAAGCAGTCTCAATGAACAGCTGCAACTCTGCCAGGTCAGTGAATCTGAGGGTGTTTGAGAGCTGATAATTGCACCCTTGAGACACACAGTGTCAAGGCAAATAGTTTGCCATCACATGTTATTAACATATCAGATTTATACATTTTCTCCAAAAGCGGGATCAACCCATTTATGTCGTTTTGTGAACCATGATTAAAAAAAAACAACTGAAAGAGGGTTTTTTCCTGCACACGGACAGACTGAAAGCTTTTGCTCTTTCATTTCGAAGAAACGTCTCTGTTTGCATTACCAGGCAGAGTTATGTAACTGCTGACATAAGGTCAGCTGATACCCAGTAGCTGTCAATCAAACAGCAGCCAAGCCTGCAATACTGTTAGAATAAAATGGTCTTGGATAAGAAAAGAAAATGAGATCCACCCATTGAAAAACTGTAAAATCATGCAAGAAAATATCTTTTAGTTAAACTTAAGAAGTTATTAATTATTGAAGTCAGGCTAAAAGAGAAAATACACTGAAACGGAATAATATTTTTCGAATTATTTTTGTGGTGAATTGGGTGGAATTTGTCCTTTTTTTTTTTTTTCCTCTTTTATCATTGTCAAGTTTATGAGCTTAAACAAATGAACTTAAAGATGACACCAACAAGTGTTTGTGGGGGGAGTTCATGAGAGAAACTGTTTTTTCAGGTGAAGTAAGCAAGCAAGGAGACGTGGAAAACTTTATATAACCGTTTGGAAAAACTACCTTGTGACTTCATGCTTCCACCATGACACCATGCAGGACTCTTTAACCTTTGCCAACCATCCAGCACACCCAGGGCTGTTTATGGAAACATATTGTACAGTATGTGTACACTGCTAGTATGTACAGAACATTGTGTTGACTATATCAGCTTTATTTTTAGCCTCATGCTCCGTGTCTTTTAAAAAAGGTGCTCAATATAAAGATGTCAAATAAATAACATCAAATAAAATAACCACCTACCCTTCCGTGTACGCTTATCAGTTCCCTCGTTTTATGAAAACAAAGCCATTAAATCAGTCATTCTGCACCTGCATTGGTTTCCACCTGCAGGCTGTAACCTGACCAAGCCCAGCAGAAACTCCAAGTACTGTCAGCGCACAAACGTTTGTTTCAGCGCAAACAAAAGCGTAGCTCCCGTAACAGGAGCCTCCACAGTGTGCCTCAAGTTTCTGTGTGGGTGTTTCTTTGCTGGATGTCTTTAACCCCTCTTTTTACACACGCGTTTGCTTTAGATGGAAATGTAAAGTGCTCCATACCAGGGAATTATTGCTCTGTGTGTGTGTGTGGCCCATTAGGGGCAGTGGATATGTTTAAGAGGTGTCTGGAAAACATTATAGCTATCCCGTCAAAGCTCTGAATCATGGAATTTTCCATATGATGTGTTTTAATTAAAGGGCTATGAATCCGAATAGGGAGATGCATGATAACTCTACTTCAGATACTCTGAAGTAGAGAGAATAAGGAGAAACTTGGATCTTATCACACTTTATCAACAAGGATCACAGAATATAGAGAACTGCAAGTACAGTCGCATCCTAGTCTTCTAAAGGACCTCATGTTTTGTCTGCATTTTTTATGAGATGTAACACTTCTTAAACAGTCCTGATACACGCTTTGTGGAATTTCTCAAGGGAGGGGCATCTCCCTGTTAATCTTAAATTCCTGCACATCAACAGCAGGAATTTCTCGTGCTCCTATTGAGAATCTTGTGCTCGCACTTAATTCATCATTGCTCTCAGCTGCTACCCTAAGTCACAGCCAGGCCTCGAGGATAGTCAGACCTCACTGTGTAAACACTGCTCTGTTCTTTGCTCTTGCTTCTTACACTTGATCAAATAATTTCCCCATTTTAGCAACTTCACGGGGTCTCGGTTATTTTAAACTTATTTCAGTCGGGACCACTATAGTCAAAAATTTGTTCAAATGAGGTTCAAATTTGCAACCTCCTCGTCTTTCCACACATACACAAAAATATATGGTGAGAACAGTAGCAGCAAGGCTAGCAGTAGGTGGCTTGCAAAGTGGTTTGCAAACGGATGGGCACAGTGGACATGCTAAAGCAGCTTTAACAGTGTGCCCTATGAGCCATCATCTAATGTAGGCAAGCATTAAGATCAGCTGAGCTGCCAGGATTGCGGCTTAGCTTTTTTTTTTTTTTTTTTTTTTTTAAATCTTGTTATATAGACTCTGACTGTGTTTTATGTATCTCATTCTTGTGCAGGTGGGTATGTTTAAGATCCATCCAGAGATCCCAGAGTCTATGTCACCAGAGGCCAAAGCCTTCATCCTTCGCTGCTTTGAGCCCGACCCGGACAGGCGTGCCACCGCGCTCGACCTGCTCACAGATGAGTTCCTCACCGTCACCAGCCGCAAGAAGAAGAACAAGGGCAGCTTCACAGGTGGATTCAGTTCATAAGCATCATGATAATAATGTTTATATCCTTTATTCTTTATTCCATCCCATTTGGCTTCCCGAAAGTTGTAGCTATGGGTCCATATAAGGTGATTAAAATTTTTTATTTTTTTTTATTAATAAACTTTTTAAAATTACTTAGATTCAGTTAATCAAGGAAATGTTGAAAAAAAAACATGAATATCAAGAGAATAAAAAAGATTATTAAAAAAAACAAGTTTGTGTTAGTAGCTGCACCCATAAAGAAATAGTTCCTTACCCTCTGTTGGCTCATGGAAGGAGGAATGTAGTACAGCTGTCCTCTTCACAACTCCCCCAAACCTTCTTTATTTATGCGTACTCATTTTATTTCAGCAAAGTTTCTCTCCTCTCCTTTGCTCTCTTTTTCACTCCTTACAGACATGGAGCTGAGTAGAGGAGAGACCAGTGAAGTGACTGTAACATTAGAAGTGATGAAAAGAAATCATTATATTACTATATGCACAATAAACACTTCACAACAAGTGCTTATCTGTTTAAAACAACACGAGTGGGAAAATCCGGGAGGGGAAGTTACCGTAATCCCAATATGGGAACTGCCATCTAGTCTGCAGACTAAACTCTGAGAGCAACAGTTTTCAGTGTAATCAGGATATATGGATATTCAGTTGAAGATATCCTATTCAATCTGCCACTTGTTGTTGTAAATTCATCAAAATTTTAATAAGCTAATTAAAAGCTTAATCTTATCTGAATGTCCTTAGGTGAACCACAATAGGTTTCTGGTGATTTTTTTTTTTTTTTTTTTGGTTTTTTTTTAAATAGCACTTGTAATGATGAAGCACATGTTTCATTATCTGTATTTTAGAATAGACACTTCCTGTTGAGTTTCCACCCTGCAGCATCAATGCAGTCATGTGGCTTTGCAGCAGTGCAAAAGAATAGAAAGAAGCTTTGTGCCTCGCTGCATGCTTAAAATGTTACCCTGCTTTCAGTTTTGTTCTTGTTTAACTGCTGACACATATTTTCTGTTTTTTCCCTGCAGCTCTGACACCAGGATCAGGTGAGTAATTTTGCTCTTTGCACTCTTTTAGACATATTTACCAGTAGTGGGAGTAATTTATAAACTGGATGTCAGTTCCATGAAACTTCAGCCTGCTTTGCTGAAGAAGATCTGGGCTGCGGTTTACATTTTTCTCTTGGTGGTAGCTACCTACCTTGTACAACTCTGCCCTTTTTCCAGCATTCAAGATAGTAAGTAAACCACAAGATAACTTTCCAAATGCTTGAATACCTTTGCAATCCCTTTCATCAGTTGCACACAGCGACTGTAATTTACTGCCAGATACATCAGACACAGATTGTAACGATAGACTCGCGTCAGATAAGGATTTTGGTGTGGGCTTTTCTTTTACACTGATTGGTGCATTAAACAAAAAGAGCAAAATCTGTAGTGACATAAGGATGCAACAAACACCTTTATGGTTGTACTTCATCTTGCGTTAACTGTGTCTTTTTAGAATACCTCCGCAGTATCTCACTGCCAGTGCCCGTGGTAGTGGAAGACACCAGCAGCAGCAGCGAGTATGGCTCTGTCTCCCCCGACACCGACCTCAACACCAACCCCTTCATCTTCAAGCCAAGCATCAAGTGCTACAGTGAGAAGGATGTCAAGGGGCAGAGGTCCCTCTTTCTCAGGTAGAACAATTTGGACTTAGACATACTTGAGGTCACAAATGATTTTATTTCAGATTTACATTATGCAGTTATTTTTATAACCTTATGACTGTAGTATTGATTTTTTTTTTACTAAACCAGTATATAAAATGTGGCCATGGTGACTTCACCCATTAGTTTGTGTAAACCCATTTTGAAGCCTTTTTTTTTTATTTTAATGCAGAAGCTGGCAAGCCTGGTTATCAAGCTCTATTCATAGACTGTATGAGTGCATCCCAAAGATACCTGCTAATTAGTGCTAAATAAAATCTAAATAAAGTGTTAGAATTACACTCAACAAAATTGGAGCACAGACTTCCTGGATGGGCTTTTAGTACAATTAACCAGACAGCAGATAATCTAATTAAAAATGCTCCTGTCACTCAGAGTGGCCACACCCTTAATAATATAAAATAATGTAAGATTTCACCACCTGTACACTTGTTTCACAGGTTGAAATTAGAAATAGTAAATGTGTTTATTTCTGCTGTGAAGTTGCACACTAACGTGGGAGTCTATGGGGATTCACTTGCGTTCGGAGCCTGCTTCAAGTGGCCATTTGAGGAACTGCAAATATTGACACTCGTTCTTGATATGAGGCCCAGTTCCATTGCTCAGTTTTTGTGTTCTACAGTGGTTCAAATTTAAACATGTTAAATATCAAAACAATATCAAAACAATGCAAAATATGTATCATATATTTAATGTAACCTACAAGACATATTAATTGAACCCTGCTAATTACTTTTTTTCTACTCAGCATTCCAGTGGAGAACTTTGAGGACCACAGTGCCCCTCCATCACCTGATGAGAAGGACTCCGGCTTCTTTATGCTTCGGAAGGACAGCGAGAGGCGAGCAACCCTGCACCGAATCCTGACTGAGGATCAAGACAAGGTGGTGGCCAACCTGATGGAGGCCCTGGCACAGGTTGGAAACCACTGGGAGTGAATGAATGGATATAGAAAGACATCACAAGATCAGCAACATGCACTTGTGAAATCTTCTGCGCAGTAGTAGTAGTACCTCTGTTTTCATCTCTTTTCTCTTCCTTCCTCAGGGCTCTGAGGAAATGAAGCTAAAACCTCAGCACATCTCCACCCTTGTGGTGAGTCTGGCTGACTTTGTTCGTATGGCAGACAGGAAAATCATCGCCAACACCCTGTCTCAGCTCAAGCTGGAGCTGGACTTTGACAGCACTGCCATCAGTCAACTGCAGATCATGCTGTTTGGCTTCCAGGATGCTGTAAGTGCTAATAGAAATACCATCAGAGAGAAGCGGGGTCGATGCAGTGAATCTCAGCTGCATTTCATGTGAGATATCATCTCACCGGGCTTATGAATAATTGATTAGAATTGGAATATGAAACATGATAACCCAAATCAATTAAACATCTCTTATGTTTGCTGCATAAGTTTATTTTATAACCAAGTGTCGTTAGCTTACCTACAGTAAGGATCACATTTTAATCTGACGGGGTCACAAACCTGAACTGTTACATAGACGATTTGGTGCTATAATTCTCCTCACATGATGATTATTTTCTCTGATCTTGTCCTTATTTGAAGGCAAAGGTGCTTCTGCATGAAACACAGGCTCTGAAAAGTGTAATTGTTATCATGTTAAATGGGCTGCAGACAGCAGCAGCCTGCCTTGTTGCTTTTCTTCCGAGATTAGACAGATAACTGTGGAAATACTTGTAACCCTTAAGTGAGGCGATACAAGGGTGAGATCTGTCAGGAATAATTGCACATTCTCTTAAAAGGCTCTTCTGCTCTCCCCCTCAAAACTGCAGTTATGCAGATGAAATGACACAGAGGAAGCGGTTGTTTTCATATTTGTAAGTGGTATTGTGTAATCATGGAGGTAGATGAAGCTCCGGTGCCACCTGCTGGTCATCACTGCAAAGAGTTTAGAGCGGATGAAGATTCACAGTGCGTGACTGCAAATATTAATAATGCCATAAAGAGTAGAGTAGGCTGCTTTAAAAATCCCTTTGGGGATATTTGGTTATTGCAGCAGAGGTTAAAATGAAATATAAACAATTCTCTTAAGAGCAATTCTCTGAATGAAAACTGTGAACGCAAATATGAATGAACTCACTTTCATTATTGGTGTGGAATGTACCTGTGAATGAAATGCAGTTAAATGTGGGCTAATGTGGGTGAAAAATCTCCATTTCCAGGTGAACAAAGTGCTGCGAAACCACAACATCAAGCCCCACTGGATGTTTGCTCTGGATAACATCATTCGCAAGGCTGTGCAGACCGCTATCACAATCCTGGTGCCAGGTAGGATCATCAGTGTCTGGAGCAGAGCACCACTAAATAAGTTATGATTCTAACCTCGGGGCACGACTACCTGATACAGGAGGAGGTAGTTTGCTGTGCAGGCCTTCGTGTGATCACAACCTGTGGTTGCAGAACAGTTTAAAGTCAGGAAGTGAAGGGATGACAACTTGAATGCATAACAGACCTGTGTTTCATGCTTAGTAAGACATTATGTTTAGTGATTATAGCCCCAGATTGAAATAAAGAGAGGTTGTAGTTGAAGTGAGTGAAGCGGTTTGTTAGGAGAGATTTTAAAATCTAAACGGTACGACTATTTGATTGTGATATTTTGCCGTTTTCACCAAAGAATTAAACTCATAACACATCAGTAGTCAGTGGGATGAACTCTAAATTTAGCTGCAGTTATGTCATTGATACCAAGCACTATTTTTGATTTCTTCCTTCTTTTATAATGGTGTTTTGTAATAAAGCCCCAGCCATATGTTTGCTTCATTATCAAGTTTTTAATCTTAAAATACAAACTACAGTGAAGACGTTGTCATACGTAGCATATGATAACATCTTCACTGTAGCGTGCACAAAGTACCCTGCTCATAACCTGTAGGAAATTTACTGCATCAGTACCAGATATTGGTTAAAACCTGTGATGCAGTTTGGATGTTGTAGTATTTTTTTTTTCTCTGTTAATTATTGACTTTTATTCGGGCAAAGGTGAAAAAGCCCCTGTAAGTTAAATAAGGCCATCGGTGTCAGTAATATTATTCATTAGGGGTGGAATTCATGAGAAAGGATGGGATCAATACAGCAATGTATTGTGTCAGTTCCTCTTGCGATACATTATCAGTACACATCTATCAAATATCAGTATTTTAAAGGCCAGTTTTACCCACAACAATCACTGGCACGTCTCCTTGTGGTGACGATTATTTAAAAAAATGAGGTTAAAGAAGTTGTGGTGAAAAAGTAGGAACTCACGACGTTTTCAGATTAGTAACCAATTATTGGTAAATAAGTAATCTGAAATGATGCAGGAGTGTCCAGCTCATTTTAGTTCTTGGGCTACCTACATCCTAATTTGATCTTAAGGGGCTGAACCAGTAAAACTACTATATAATACCATATAACAAGTTTAATGTTAAGGAGAATGCAGTTTTCAGTCTTTGCAAAGTCACACAGCCATATTTGGTGTCTCGTCTGTAATCATAAATGTTCTAAAAATGATTTATTCTCTGCATTCAGAGCTGAGGCCTCACTTCAGTCTGGCCTCAGAAAGTGATGCAGCTGATCAGGAGGACATTGACGACGACGGTGAGCCGGACAGAAACTCCACCCACCAGAGCCGGGCACCTCCTGTCCCCGCTCACGATGACACCGTGGCCACCTCGGGAGTCAGCACGCTCAGCTCCACCGTCTCCCACGAATCCCAAAACGCACAGCGTTCTGTGAGCATGGAGCTGGGGAGGATGAAGCTGGAGACCAACAGGTAGACGAGTGGTTAAAGACCATTAACAGCAACATGGGACTTCTTCATTTATCAGGATTTTTTTTTTAAATCTGTTTTTATTCTCATTTTATGATTTAACCTCCCTTTTTAACCTGCTTCTCTCTGTCTAATTCCAGGTTGCTGGAACAGCTGCTAGAGAAGGAGAGAGAGTATCAGGCCATCCTGCAACAAGTGCTAGAAGAGAGAGATCAAGAGATCAGACTACTGAAGCTGCGATCTGAGCCCGAAGGTCTCTACTTCACTCTAACTTACCTTCTTGCACACTTTGTGTGTAAATTAAGCGTCACCTTCGCTGCTAGAGCTACTTTCACTCTCTCTTTGCTTTTTACAGCCAGCTATGACTCACTGAAAGACTCTCCTTTCACTTCTAAGCTTTAGATCAAAATGTGTTTTATATTACATGCAACACATGACAATTAAATATGAAGACAAATGTTTCCCACTAGCTCAGCAAATAATTTAATATTTAATATAAGCCATGACAGGAAAAATGCACATAAGCAAAGCTTTCTTATCACTTACTGGAGATGCAAATTAATTTGCTTGTCTGATCTGTTGTTCCAGTACTGTGTACAGACCTCAGCTCTTAGCTGGTGATAGTGCTTTGACTTCCACAGATACTCCAGGTGGTTGTTTAAGACTTGTGATGATTACGTTGATTTTTGCTACAAAAGTGTAGCACAAAAAGCAGCACATCCTGTAACTGCAGCAGTTACTGCAGTTTTTCTTGCTCCTTTACTGGTTGCAATACAAGCAAACAATCATGAGAGTGTTTCTGAGTACAGATGGTGTAAAAGATGGACATAGCCACTGGGCCATCGCTTGTTTTAAAACCTCAGCTTGAGCAGTATTATCTATGTTAACTCTTCAGAAAAGTGCATATTGAAGTCACATATCGAGATAGAAGTACAGTCATTTTCTCATAGATTTTTGTACAATCACACTTTATTTTTTAACCAGTGGAGTCTCCCCCTGCTGGCCATTAGGAAGAATGATGATTTAAGGCCCAGATCCAGAGGCTATACCCATCTTTTACATGCAGTTCCTGTGTAAAAGCCATGCTTGATCTCAATGTAAATTGGTGGTGTTGTTAATGTTTAAATGTTTGATAAGTGGACTCAGTGTGCTGAAGGAGTCTCCTCTGTTAGACATCCCTACATTACCTGATGACCTCGAGGGACAGAGGAGCCAACCTGGAGAAAGACACGAAGACCCGGAGCTGACAAGCTGGTTGAGGCTTTACGGTGCTGACCAGGATGCTATAGACAGGGTGGGGCCCTGATTTACAGATTTTTATTTATTTATTTCAAACAAAGCTCTTTTTTTAAATGATTATACTAGATATAGAAGATTGCTGTAGCTCTAATTTCCTTCATTTTGTTTCTCCAGATACTCAGTGAGGAGTACACATTAAATGACATCCTTCATGATGTGACAAGAGACGATCTGAAGAGTTTAAAACTGAGGTAGAATTTTTTTTTTTTTTTGGTCCTTTTTTAATATTTCTGTAACGGCTTCATTTTCGTATTCAGTATTTAGCCCTGCAAATATGTGCTGAAACACATGCAGACATGAAGAGAAGCAAAAACGTGACCGTTGCCAGCTGCATAATGGAAGTATTGTGGCATTTCCTGTTCTTGCACACAAGTTGCACAAGACAGTTTTGTACTTGGGCGGTTCTTTGAGGCTAATATGTGAAGGACTGAATTTATCACAAATTCTGTAAGGCTGAACAAAAGTTACATTTAATTTGATAGGACTTCACAGGTTAGTAAGATACTGGGTTTCTCAGTTCTGAGTAGCAGTTTGGGTCCAGAAGTAGTTATGTTGCCATGTTCAGGATGTGACACGTAATCTGAAATCTTCTAAAATTTAGGAAAAGCAAAAAAATCTTTGGATAATTTGACTAACTGATCACACAACACACAGCTGTATTTAAACATTAATATTGATGTCTGCTACCACTACAGGTTTAACCTCCTCTTTAAAGGTTTCTGTGCAGCAGTGCAGAGCTAAGCATTCTGAGTATACTCTGTTCAGATTAGAGTGAAACATAAAAAAAAAAACATCATTATTATGAACTCGTTAAGTCCTTATTGGATGTGCAGAATAATTCTTTGATATCTAGCGCCACACAGTGGTCATATCAAACCAGGTGGCACACCAGGTCTATAAACCTTTAAAAGTCCTGAAAATCAAATAGGTGTGAAGTTTTGTTTGTTTGTTAGATTGGTTGTTTGTTTTGTTGTTTGTTTTGTAATCAGTTGCAAGCTGTTAAACATGTTAACCTGCAGGTGAGACTGTTGCAACAGCATATTGTGTGTGTTGTGTGATTGCATGCACTGATAACATTGTTACAGCTGCTCACTGCAGTAGCAGTGGAGCTTATTGTCTAACAATGGATGATTTTATATTATTCCATCCAGCACTATTCTGCTCCTTATTTGGGTCATATTAATTTAATTAATCAGCAATCGTTAACTAATCATTTTATAAGATATAATTCTAGGCTGCGTTGAGCCCGGAGGATTCAATCATACTTTTATACTCTGCCTGTAATGATTGTAAAACAGATATTAACCACAGACTCATGGAAAAGGATGGGCATGGCCTCCAGGTCTGAAAAGTGAAGCGCTTTAAACTGCCATTCTCTCTCATGGCCAGCAGGGGTGACTCCTCTGGTTGTAAAATCAAATTCAAGAGAAAATTACATCATTTTTCTGTTGATTCTTGACCTTAATAAATTATTTTCTGATGAATTTATCATCCCGTTTGCTAGTTTCATGCCTTACTGAGGATATCATGGTGTTCATTTTGTAGGATCGGCAGGAGAAAGCCACTTCTCTCTAAAAAAAGAACATGGCACGGCTTAGGTTTGCAAAGCTGCATCTGAACGAAGCAGATGACTTCTGGAACAGTCTCCTTTAAACAGACCGGACAAAAGTGGAGCTGTTTGGCCTTAATGCACAGCACCATGTCTGGCAAAAACCAAACACAGCACGTCAGCACAAACACCTCATACCAACTGTTAACAGTGGTAGAGCTGTGATGATTTTGGGCATGTTTTGCAGCCACGGGACCTGGGCACATTGCAGTCACTGAGTATTCTAGAGTGAAATGTGAGGACATCTGACCGAGAGCTTGGCTGAAACTGGGTCATGCAGCAGGACAATGATCCCAAGTATAGCAACAAATCTATAACCGAACGTCTGAATAAGAAAAGAACCAAGTTGTTGCAAAGTCCAGACCTCAACCTGATTGAAGTGATGAGGTGCAACCTTAAGAGAGTTGTGCAAAAACAGATCACAAAATTAAATGAACTGAAGCAATGTTGTAAAGAAGAGTGGGCCTGAAGTCCTCCACAATGATGAGAGAGACTGATAAAGTCAAACAGGTAACGATTACTTCGACTTACTGCAGCTAAAGGTGGTTCCTCAAGCTATTGATTGTATCATGGGGTGTGCTTACTTTCTTTACATGAATGTTTAGTCTTAACTTTGCTCTTAAAATGTTCCAAAATGTCGCTGTGGATATTTTGCAAAAGCCTTCCTTCATACAACATTTAGATATCAGACAGATATCAGTGCTGTGCACATAAGCACCTTCTGACTCTCAGGACAAGATAAACCATTTAAAATGTGTTAGAAATATGATATTGTCACATAGGGTAATGTCTGATGGTTTGTTACAAGTGGTATAATATTAATGACTGTATACTGTAAGCTAACAGTATTTCGTTTCTCCTGACAGAGGTGGTGTCTTGTGTAAATTATGGAAGGCCATCACAGACTACAGGCAGAAGCAACCCTAAGGCCTTAAGTGGTGACAACCACTCAGAGAAGCCAGGACTTTTTTTTTGTCCCAAACAACTCCTCTTTACCTCAGTGTTTATAAGAGCAAGATTTTGGAGAAGAAGCTGTGTTGACCACGTGCAGATTGTGCAGCTTTCCACCCACGCATGAATCTTCTGGAATATTTTATAATTTTGAAACAAGGATTTTGGATATTAGGTCATTTTGAAAGCAGAACTTACTGAGAAGTGCCACTTGTTTTGTTATGCCTGATTGGACAGGACACAGCTTTTGTTACAGGTGTGTTTAAAATGACAACTGGTAGGAAAATTGATTATTGAAATCTTGAAAACTGTCAAAAAAAAAAAAAAAGAAGCATTTTCTCCTGTCTTTACAAGATGTGATGTTTACAACTGACCGTTTTTTTTAATGCAGGCCTGAGATACAAAATACTACAATCATCTGTACTGATATTTTTATCACTACTTTATTTAAATGTTTTAATTTAATTATTATAGCAATCTGAAGGATGTCATTCCATGTCCTGCTTCTGTTTTTTGTTTTTCAAACTGAGACTTATTTAAATTGTCAATGCTTTTTTTTCCCCACATTTCCTTTTATAATATGAATCTACAATTTTATTTTTAAGAAATGTAATATGTAAATATGGTGGTCTATAATTCAGTGAATGACATTCATGTACTTTGAAAAAGACATCTCTAAACACAGTCAAATCTCTGTTTAGATTGGACCAAGTCTGCTATGAACACGTGAATAATAAATTCTATATTAGTGTATTTTCTAGTATCACAAATCATAGATCATGCTCACTTGACAAAATTGTGTTTATCTTGATTGTGTTGTGTTAGTATCATTCAATCAGATAGAATTTGTAATGAAAAATATGACATGCAAACAAATTTCATATGGAAGAACTTTGATGTCTGTTTTTTATTATTAATATTTGAAGCCATGATGTCAGAAATTTTTTTGGGGGGGGAGGTGTTGTGTCTGTTTTGTTTCAGATTTAAGCTCATTCAAGATTGTTGTGATATATTGTTAAAATAAAACTTTTCATCTTGAAGCTGTGAAGGTGGTTAAAAATGTTCTTTAACAATTCACTCTAAATATAAACCTGAAGGAGGAGGATGATAATGGAAGATGTTCTCAGTAATATATTAACCCTTAGTATTTTTTTTTACCCCAAAATGAATAAAGAAAGGCATTATCTCTATTTCAAAACAGTAATTTCCATAATTACATCTAGAGGGAAGTTCATTCAAATACACTGTATTGCCAAAAGTTTTCAGTTGTCTGCCATTAAACGCATATGAATTTGAGTGACATCACATTCTTAATCCATATTAAGAATGGGATGTCAGCCCACCCTTTGCAGCTATAACATCTTTAACTCTTCTGGGAAGGCTTTCCATAAGGGTTAGGAGTGTGTTTATGGGAATTTTTCACCATTCTTCCAGAAGCGCAGAGGTGGGAAGTAATGAAGTACAAATAGTTTGTTACTGTACTTTGTACTTTGTACACTGGTACTTTCTACTCCTTATATTTTCAAAACAGGCTCATTACTTTAGGTTTAAGTTTTTACTGCGCCTTCAAACATCAAACAGATCTGAGCCTAAATGAAGGAACCGTAACACACAATCCTACTGGAGTAGCCTCCATCACCGGGGCTGATATGAAATGATGAAAGAAGCAAAACCATATAATTTGTGTCATTTACGGCGCTGCACTCAGGTGTTAAGGTAGGCCAGACAAAGTGAGGATCAACAGGTTATTTTGCTGTGCTGTATTTACAGTAAAGCTCTGTGATGGACTGGTGGACAGTGTCTGTGCTCATGGTCAGAGTTTGGTTACCTCAAGTGTAGCAGTAATGAATTTGAATTTAAGCTGGTGGTGCTTAGATTAATTCATTCAATTCAACCTTTATACAAACATTATACTGTCTAAAGACAATATCCGCAGTATACTGTCAGTGTAAGAGATGGAAATCAGCCAAGATATCTTGTGAAATATTGGGTTACATTTTGTTAAATTCACTTCATCCACCAAGAGCAGTAAACCTCAGAGCACCACCACATGTCAGCTGATCACAGCCTGTACCCAAAGAAAATCTACTGTAGCTCACAATAGAAAGTATTGTGATTCTTTTCCCTGCGCCCTGACTGTGCTAATATTTGTGTTTAGGTGTGGAGGCAGAGTCACCCTCAACATTGTAGGTAACAGATTCAAGATGAGTCCATTCGTTAGAATTCAGGTTGGAATAATGTTTGTAGTCTCATGTAATCCCATTTTATTATCATATTAATATAGCAGGTTCAGTTAACTTTATACAAAAATAGCTGATAATTCACAACTGGACTGGTTGCAAAAGCTGCATCCTATCACCACGCTGGAATTCACTGAGCTCCTGAGAACGACCCATTCTTTCACAAATGATTGTAGAAGCAGTCTGCATGCCTAGGTGCTGGGTGTTATACACCTGTGGCCATGGAAGTGACTGGAACACCTAGATTCTTTTATTTGGATGGGTGAGTGAATGCTTTTGGCAATACTTGTGCCGATATAGAAAAGTAAATAAAAACCAGATCAAAGAAGTAAAGATATATTAAAAATTGGGGGACAATTGGAAAAAAAAGTTAGCAGTTTGAATTTGGAGTTGGCTTTTAATGATTAATTGTGATATTGGTTGTTTTCCATAAAGTACAGGATTCAAATATTTCCAAGAATGCACAAGGATATGGGCTGATGACAAAACGGTTCAACAAGGTAAACAAAAGGAGGAACCTTAATTAAATATAAAATTAAACGGTTAAATTTATAATACAATAAAGAGCTTGATAATTAAAAAATTAAAATAATAAATACAGGTATGGTATGATGAGGTACTAAAGATATTCTGTATGTATTAGTTTAATTTATTTACATTTTGTGTATTTATTTTGTTGTATGTATATAATACTTATCAACAGGTTAGATTAATAAAAAACGGTGATACTGACTCAAACAGCCTCCGCTGTTAACAGGTGTGCTGCTGTTCGTGACGTTTATCCATCCCCGTGACGTCAGCACCCACCGCCGACTCCCCCTCACCATGACAACAGCAAATTTCTAGCACAGTAAAAGGACGGACCGTAACCTCAGCCCCTCTACAGTTAACAGCCGATTATTTTGTAAAATAGTGCCATTAAACGCAGTGTCACTGGGATAAATTTCATGTAGGAAGGCCATCTGTGCCGTCAGGGAGCTTCATGAGCGGGAGGCCGGACGGAGACAGAGGGAGACGCCGTCTGACTGTGTGATCAACAACATGGCTCTGCTTCAGCATCCCCGGCTGCTGCTCGCTTGTCTTGGGCTGTTACTGCTGCTGTTCGCCTTCAGCAGCATCGACGCTCGGTCTTCGCCGATATCGGACTTGAAATCCAAAATATCCGGGGTGGAGGAGCTCTTGGAGGAATTCCGCAAGCAGCTCCAGCAGGACCAGACGTACAGGACAGGTGAAGCGATGGACTCCTGCGTGGGCGACTTTAGCGCCGCGGAGGAGCGCATCATCCGGGCCAAGGACTCCATCGAGCAGGGAGCCACCTTCCTGCTGGCCCCGGACAGGGTGTACACCTGGAAGGACTGTGTGCACGCCTGCTGCTCCCAGCCTCACTGCACCCTGGCGGTGCTCCACGAGGACCAGAGGCAACCCGGTGACAGTCTCCGTTGCTACCTGTTTAACTGCACTTACAGGAGTAAGAATGTGTGCTCCTTCTCGGCGCAGAAAGGCTTCACCACATACAGCCGAACCCCCAACAACACAACGCAGGGACACCTCCCTGTTTCATCCAGCGGCTTAGCCCGGAGGCCCGGGGAAGGACCTCCCGATGGGGATGATGGAGAAGGTGGGAGAGCCTGCTGATAATTATATATATATATATATATATATATATATATATATATATATATATATATATATATATATATATATATATATATATATATATATATATATATATATATATAAGTGGTAAATACAAAATAGCATGTGCAGTGGCTCATATTGGTTACTGAAAAGTTATTATTCATTAGCATGCTTTTCCTGCAATGCAGGCACATATTTCATGACATGTTTTATAGGACTGATAGGTGAGCTTGGATCAGTCACTGATGATCATAGGGCTTTGTAATCTTTTCTACTGGGTGTTATAAGCTAAGATCCCAAAAGTAATGTCTTAATTTTTCTCAAGTTTGCAGCAAAGATCAACACTTAAAACTTTCTTTGGCCAATTTTCTGTCTTTTTACTGTAATTACAATTTAATCTCACCAATAAAACGTGTTGTTATAACAGCATAATAACTTTCCTGTCAGCTCGGTAACAGCTCCAAATAACTTTAAACAGCAGAACCAAACTATATCACCTGCTTCTTATCCAGATAATGCATTAGAGAGGGTTAATGATTTACCTTTTAGGTTTCTAGCCCTGCCTTCCTGAGACCAGAAGCAGGTGTTTTTGTATGTCAGAGGCTTTGGGCCTGAGCAATGGAGTTAAATTGAAGGAAAGTGGTCTTTCAAGTCTAGGGATGTAAGTGGGTAATAGTAAGCTTTGAGTGGAATCACTTAGTTAACTGATTTATTGGTGTGATTCTTTTGTTTAATCTTCTCTAAATTAAGATTATCAGTAAAAAAAAAAAAATGCAGCCTGTTTGATAAAAAAGAATAGTTGCAAGCCAAAGGCCTTCAGTCTTATATGTCTAAATAAGAGAAGATCTATTTATCCTGCCATAGAATCAGCATGATTCAATGTGAAAATTGGCAGGAGAAAGTAAATAACGTAAGCCCACAGCACACACACTTTCCGTTTAACTGGTGTTTGATATTGCAGATGTGGATGAACCTCCTCGCAGTGACGCTGGGCAGGATGTGGTGATCCAGCTCCCCACAGACTGGGCTGTGCTTGACGGCCGCGACAGCGTGGATGACCACGGCATCAGCCGCTATGAGTGGACTCTGATTAAAGGGGACACAGCCATCAATATGAAGGTCAGTGTTTGCTTTATACAATCTAGGTATGGTTGAAAGCCTGTAACTATGGCAGCGACAGTGGGTTGGAGTAAAAAAATCCACAGCTCAGCTCCGTTCTCTTCTTTAGGTGTCAGATGTCTCTGACAATTTCATTCACAATATGAATAGCCACTAATCATCCTCAAAGGCACCAGCGAGCAAAATGCATGTGGGTATTTGCATTAGTTATGTCAACAGAGCAGCTTATGTGCAGAGCTCCACAGAGGTTATTATCCTCAAACTGCCTGAGGAAAGCAGCAATGTGAGAGTCTGTCCTGTTTTCTTTGATTGTAACTCTTGAATGAAACTAAAAATGTGACTGTGACTGCAGCACAAAGGGAAGCAGCATTTAAATATAGTACAAAAATACCAAATGATGTCAGATACAAAACTCTGCTAAAAAGCAGCTAAAAATAATACACAGAGCCTTCATCGCACTCTGCACACTCAAGAAAATTAATCAGACATCATCTAAGCTAAGGTGACATGCACATGAAAATCCAAAAATGTGGCAATCCAAATAAATAAAAAACAAGTTTTCATAAGGAGAAAAATATGAATCATGTATCATTTCCAATGAAATAACTGCATACTGCATGGCTTACATTAAAGTACAGTGTGTAAAATCTCACCACTAGATGTCAGTAGATTGCGGTCAACTGAATTCTGTTTTCTTACCCCTCCCAGTTCAAGTGCATAATCCTAGCTACTGTGGCTAAATACAAGCATGTTTCTACTACTGTTTGGGTATAAAAATATTTTTGTACACACATATTTGAATAATATTGACACTTAGCAATAATTCAGGAATAAAAATGGATGTGTCAATTACATATTTTTGCTCCTTTACGTTTTTACTTTGTGAAAGGAGACCAGTGCAAGTAGATGAGTCAGTGAAGCTCAGTTCTGTCTGATGACAGCAATACTGAGGTGAGTTGTTGAGGATTTCCTGAACTTTTCTGTCAGTAAGCACTGCTGTTGCATATAAAATGCGATTAGGCAGAACGGCGATGTCCATTGTGGCCACTGTACTCAAGCTAGTGGTGCAACATGGCGGCTTCCATGACCCCCTGTAAAATCCAAATCCTTAAGAAATCTAAAAAAAAAAAAAATGTTCCCAGACCTTTTCAAATATTTTTTGTTTTTCCATTCATATATAAGTATTTTTTTCAAATCATCCATCCATTTTTTTTCTCTTAATATTTTTACTCATTTGGTGTACAGCACTTTGTATTTGCTGTGGCTCTTTTAAAGTGCTTGATAAATAAAGCTTGGTATACCATCCAGCCATCCATTCTCTTGCACTTATCCTGTTCAGGGTTGGGGGAGGAGGCTGGAGCCTACCCCAGCTGTCACAGGGCGAGAAGCATGTTACACCCTGTACAGGTCGCCAACCTGTCGCAGGGCTAACTCAGAGAGACAGACAACCATCCACACTCACATTCACATCTATGGGCAATTTAGAATCAGCAGTTAACCTAACCCCAGTAACTGCATGTTTTTGGACTGTGGGAGGAACCCGGAGTACCCAGAGGAAACCCACGCAGACACAGGGAGAACATGCAAACTCCACACAGAAAGGCCCGAGCCAAGATGGATTAGAACCCAGACCTGTACACATTTTCAGCTCCTCGTTGACAAGATAAGACATACTTACTTATCCCAGAAGTTGGGAAATTCCTTTATTTTAGCAGCTAAAAATTGTTAAATATAACCTATAACAGAACAGCTTAAATAAGTATAAATGTCTGAAATAAAATATGACAAAACACATCAGTTAAAAAAGTAAATACTGATTTGAAAGCAAAATAAATACAATAAAGTAAAAAAATAAATAAATTAGATTTTAATGAAAATCATAAGTAATATTGTAATCTGTAACAAAATGCAATATCTCAAATTCAAAAACCAAAATAAAACATGTAGAAAACAAAAAACATGTAGTAAAAACCAGCATAATAAATTTCAGATGACATCAGTATAACAGTGTGAAGTGTAGTGAACACTGTAATAAAGTAGCTTAGGGTAAACAGAATGTAAAGTCCAGGGATGAAATAAACTATTTCCATGAGAGAGTAGATTTTTCACAGATGTGTTGCATCAAGATTGATTGCGTGGAGTATGAAGTATTTCCTGTATCTGTCCTTGTTGCAGTGGAGCTGAATCAGTTTATTGGGGAAGCTGCTAGTAAGTCCAGTAAGGGTTGTTGCAGCTATCCCACACATCACTCCCCTGTATAAAATCCAGTGCTGTTTTACAGTAGTCATCACTGTTTTTGATCTTTTTAATTTGACAAAATCTAAGCCTATTAGTTGATGCCCCTCAGAGACTTATTTTTTCTGTGTGTGCTGAAGTCAACACATCCAGGGCTGCTGAAGATCAGCGGTCTTCAGGAAGGAGTCTACACATTCCAGATGACAGTCACTGACATGGTGGGACAGAAGAGCTCCGATAACGTCTCTGTCACCGTACTGGCTCCAAAACACCAAGCAGAAGGTGATGAGCTCACCAAAAACTTTTTCTGGTTTTTGTTGCAACTTCATTTGTGCTTTACCCCTAAAATCCAGGGTGCATGATATGTGAAATATTCCTTTGCCAATTAAAAAAGAAGATGTGTAGTTACTGCGTCTTTATCTGTGCCCGCAGTGTGTACCGGTCACTGCTCGAACTACCAGTTTAAGTGTGATGACGGCTGCTGTATTGATATCACCTACGCCTGCGATGGGAAGCAACACTGTCCAGACCGCTCAGATGAAGATTTCTGCCCGAACTGTAAGAAACGCTTTGTTAGAGCTGCATTATTCATCTGATTTTAAATTCAGTTATAATCAAACAAGATAATCAAATTCATTCATTTCACTGTGAAGCTCTCTCTTTTTGTCTTTTGTCAAGAACAAAACAGGTGACTTGAGTCATTTCATCAAGAAAAATATGTACACATACCTGCCTATGACTAATGGCTTTTTGTGGGGGGACGTGGGGGGGGGGTTCTAGTTGATGGCAGCCGAAAGTCAGTAACCCACACTGTGGACCTGCCCAGTCCTCAGCGGCCCGTAGCTCAAACGAAGGAAGGTGGAGACGTCTCCATGTTCCCAGCTGGCCCCAGGAAGACCATCTCGCCACAAGACACAAGCAAGGCCACTCCCCCACAAAGTGCCAGTGAGCAGGGGGCTTCAGTCAGTCAAGGTAAAGAGGTCAAAGTCCTTCTAGAAGCACAAATCACCACTCTGAAAGCATTTTAAAATTCAAATTTTAATGTTCACTGCAATGTATAGAATAACCAGTTAAATCTGATTTAAAAAAAAAAACATGTTTCACCCCAAAATAAGGCTTAAAAAGATATTTAGAGATATACTTCCACTGTGCACACTCAGCATTATGGCTTTGTTAATGGCTCAATCCACAGTGGCAACACGATCGATGTCTCTGGTTCCTCCCACCAGAGCACTGAATAGATGTCATCCTAGTTCACGTTTGTGAATGCAAAAGCCAAGAAAAATGATAAGGATGCTTACCTACATCTTTACTACAATAATGAATAGATATGCCTGCTAGTACACAGTAAAAGTAAGTATCTTGAATCTCTATAGTGAGCATGCTTTAATGCAACAATAAGATTGGCTCATACACCATCAGACTGGCTCTTGAGGGGGGCTGGGCAGGGGTGGGACAACCACTATCTGTGCAGTTAATAGTTCTCCCATCCATTTTTATTCAGGGTTCTTTGAGTGCCGTGGCTCTGCTATAATGTCGCCGATGCTGTTTATGCTTTAAGGTACTTTAAAAAACTTCTTTAAGTGCAAGGCACAGAGATATAAAGTGAAGCTGAAATAGGGCCGGGCTTTGCTCTCTCATAAGGACCACTTTAAGCCACAAGATAGTGCAGCGAGTCCAACACGAGACATTTCAGTTCAATTAATGAGACATTAAAGCAATAATTAAAATAACTAATGTTCACTCAACATCTGTACAGAGTTCAGGTTACTAATAATAGATTTATTAGTTGTCTTTCAAGAGAGCAAAACAAAATAATTTCAGACATACACAGTAAACTTAGAGCTGTTGGGGTGAACATCTACACTAAACCACAGCCAGACGTGTGACATAGCCAGTGGTCCGAGGCTAGTAAAAAAGGATGTTAGACATGTTGATTGGCCAGCTGCTGGTCTGTTCTTGCAAGTGGCGTTGTTTCCATCAACCAAAGTTATATCGGTAGCCTGTTTTTGCAGAATGCGAAGCATTATAGCAAAATAAAGAGGCTGGACAACACAAAGGAAGGCAATACTGGTTGTCCACAGTGAGTATTTCACTGTCATTTGAGACCATGAATCACAGCATAGTGATTGTAAAACTTATCTAGGAGGAAATAAAAAGTCTTGACACCATTCAGCCCAGGCAGCCTCTTGTCTCCTGAAGAAATAGGTTGGCATTTGTCATCACAGGTGTAGTTTTGTGGAGCAGCTGCAGCCTCCAAAGAGACAGCGCCACAAGAAGGACAGAGAGACAGAGACAGGTGGAGTGACAGGAAATGTTTTTCCAAATTGACAATGGCAGCCAGAACCTTCATGGATAAAGGGCTGTGTCTGTGGTCTACTCAGCTAGCTCATTATTTTCCAGATTTAGGCTTTTAATATAAAATGGTGATTTTAGTCACACTGGAGCATTTCTTGCTTCATCGCAGTCTGTTTAGGCACAATATGAAAATATAGTTCTGCAAGATTTCTTTTTTACTTCAACTGACTTTGTCATTAGTGAAGCGTCCCCTTTGTAAAGAGGCCAAGAGGCTTTGCTGTGTACTGGGCACTGAAGCAGATGGAGCCCATAGGCGGCCACTGAGTCATAGCACTGAGCTCAAAATGCTGGCAAAGCCACAGGGCCACTCTGCAGTCCCTGGGAAAGCAGCTCTTTGCCTGCATCCCCTCTGAGTGCTGGAACAAAGCTCCTCTGTCCACTCTGCCATCCGATCCCTGAATGTCACTGACCACGCTGCTGTTTTACCGTAGATGTTATGTGCTCAAGGTGCATTCTCAGGAGTCTTTTCTTCATTTCACAAATGCTCAGTCCTACCTCCAAATGCTTAGCAAATTAAGATGATACCTCATTGTTTAGCAGAAAGGCAGAGAGAGCTGGAAGTGAAAAGGAAAAATAGTTGCTGCGTCGTTGTGTAGAGAGCTTTGACCTTTACACTGGCTGGTGTTGGCATTAGATAATATCTTAAGTCACTGGCACAAGGACTCAAAATAATCATTAATTTCTTTATGACTTTATCTCTTTATTTAGATTCAAAGTCCAAGCACCAGTTCTACACCCAGGCTTTCAGTATCAAACACAGAAAAGCAGAACATTGTTAAACCCACTTCACAAAAGTCTTGAGCACATAATTTCTTTATATTTTGTTAGGAAAATGGGAAATAGGTGCAGCAATTTACTGAAACCTGCAAACATACATTGAAATACAAAATATAAGGCAAAAAAACAGAGTTTGTTCAATCTCAGACTAATATTCCCTCAATCTTTTTATCAATGTATCCAGTAACTGTCTGTAACCTACACTACGCTATAGGGTTACTTCTACCAGAGGCAATACTTCTGTCAGGTTTGTGCATGGAAGGACAAGGTTAGCTTAATTTATTCAATTTATTTATTATTTTGAACCATGACCTAAATTAACTTCATTTTCAACGGTCACTCATAACATCTCATAGCAGCTGCATGCTTAGAACCATGAGCCATATTTGAGTCTCGTGTCTCTTTCACACAACACAACGTAACAGTAATCTCTTTAATCAGTTAATAGTGTTTAATAATTGTTCAATGCTAAAATTAATTTACTTGAATCCATTTGTAGCATGATTGTTGGTGTGTATGATATAAAAGTATAGCACTAGTTACTATAGACAGTATTAAATATGCACATAGTGACTTCACCTTCCAGGATGAAGCCTCAACCTGAGTGTTCAACATCATGATCTTGATGTTTTTAAACTAGACGTGACAAGCGAGGGATGGACAACAGTGGAACTGCGGACACCACTGTTACCTAATTAGGGATAACCCTTCTTTTCTGTCTCTAAAAGTTAATTTACCATATTAACTTTTTTTTTTTGCATTATTTCTGACCTAAAAAAGCTAACGATTAAGCCAATAATATCCCAGGAAAGTAGCAAGGTGGTGCAGTGGTTAGCACTGTTGCCTCACAGCAACTGGGTTCCGGCTGGGGCCTCTGTGCATGTTCTCCACCGTGTCTGCGCGGGTTTGCTCCGGGTACTCCGGTTTCCTCCCACAGTCCAAAGACATGCAGTTAGTGGGGTTTATTTAACTCTAAATTGCCCACAGGTGTGAATGGTTGTCTGTCTCTCTGTGTTAGCCCTGCCACAGGATGGTGACCTGTCCAGGGTGCACCCTGCCTCTCAGCCCTATGACAGCTGGGTAGGCTCCAGCCCCCCCCCCCCCCCCCCCCCCCCCCCCCCACGATCCTGAAAAGGATAAGAGGAAGAAGATGGAT
The DNA here is from genome assembly GCF_007364275.1 of Archocentrus centrarchus. Taxonomy (NCBI): domain Eukaryota; kingdom Metazoa; phylum Chordata; class Actinopteri; order Cichliformes; family Cichlidae; genus Archocentrus; species Archocentrus centrarchus. The sequence goes on along the minus strand of NC_044369.1, from coordinate 8,086,021 downwards.
GGATGGTCACTGAGGGCTGTTTTACCACAGACTTCTATGTAACTGGAAGTCTTTTTGCAACTGGAGAAGTCGCCCCCTGCTGGCCATTAAAATGAATGCTGCTTTAAGACCCTTCCACATTCATTTCACATTAATACTGTCTATGAGCACTACTCATAGGAGTCATTTAAATGTGTGTCAACTATAAAGTCCATGTGTGTCTCCTTGTTCCTTTAGATCCGTGTGTTGCTGCTCCAGTTGTGGGACCCTGTAAAGGCACCTTCCCGCGGTGGTATTATGACCGAAATGCAGGAGAGTGCAAACACTTCCTGTACGGAGGCTGCCAGGGAAATCACAACAACTTCCTCCAGGAGTCTGACTGTGTCAGTGAATGTATACAAAAAAGTGAGAATTTACCTTACATTCATTTTGATGTATTTTTTTTTACCTAATTTTCTTATAAGATTAACTTTATTATGCATGAACATCTTTTAGGTCCAGCTTTCAGGCCTGCTAGTGTGGCCCCTCCAGTCACCAAACAGACTGAGATAGGTACATTCATCCAAAGAAACAAAAAACTGGGAATCAAACACATATCAGTAATACAGTGTTATCAGTTGGCTGTTTTCTTTTTTTTGAAGCTTCTTCTAAAGTGTCCCAGAGCCAAGCTGAGAGTGACGCCACCATCTCCAAACCATTTCCAGTCATGGGAGGACACCCAGTCCCAGAGTCAGGTCTGTCTGCCTCGATGTGGCTCTGATATCTGCGTAATATCCTCTTCTACTGCTTCTCCTCCTCACATTCTGAATGGTCGCCGTTTCTTCCTCCAGGTGCCATCCTTCCTCTGGCACTTGGCCTGATCATCACCGCTCTGCTGCTGCTCATGATCGGCTGTCGTCTCAGGCTCGTACGCCACAAACTGAAGAAAGCGCGTCCCCTCACGACAGAGGAGTCGGATTACCTCATTAATGGCATGTACCTGTAGCCAATCAGAGACCGGAGAGACGGACGGGGTCGCCAGAGCCCGATCCAGGACGTTCTGAATTTGCACTCTGCATTTCTTTGATGTCTCCTAAGCTCTGCTGCCATGAGTGTTTCCGAACACCCCCACACTGATCCCCTCTGACTGGCACTATACAGCTGATGCTGACAGAAGCCACCTTCAGAATCAGTGAACATATTGAGATGCTTGTGAATTCATATTTATGTCTGATGAATTATCAGCATTTCTCCTTTAGTTCTGATACATATGCTAAAACAGACATTTGTCTATTATATTATAACTGATTCCTGAAACACTGATTACTTTGAGACAAACGTTTTAATTTTACTGCACAAAATATGCTTTATTTCTGCCTCTGAGTGACATTAATGTGCCATATTTGTGCTGTACATTGTAATCACGTTAGATTGCCATAAGGGTAGACACATAAAGCATTGAGTGCCCGTTACAGTGCTATAGGACTTGATGCTTTAACTTATTTCATGTCATATACACAGTGTTACATATTACACATAATCAGAGTCAAATAAGGAGGTCAGCAATATGTACTTGTAATCCGTGTGAGCCAAAAGCTCCGGCTTCAGTCTTTACTCTGCTCCAGACACTTTTTTCCTACTCCTATATCTGTATGATGTCAGTGAGAGCAGATATTCATAATTTGGTTATCTTAGACACACATCTGTGGCTGTGACGACAGAAGCCCCACCCACCTGCCTTTCAAACCTTCTGTTCATGAGGAACAGCCATTCTGAGAAACATTAGATGTGCTTTCTTTGTCCCAAAATGTGGAGCAGCCAAAACATGAAATGCAACCTATAATAAAATGAGCATAAGTAGTAGAGTAAAGCAGTGGTTCTTAAACTGCTGCAGCTTGGGTGTGAACACGCTAAGTTGAAAAAACAGGATTTTTTTTTTTTTTAATGAGAAAATAAACACTCGAGGCTTTGCTGAGTCTATTGTGCTGACCTTTATTTCTCTAAAATTCAGCACTGACCTTTGTTATTGTTAGTAACTGATGAAAATTGTGGAGCGTAGGGTGTGAATTGTTCTTGGCTTCTGAAAAGAGGTGTGCTAGAAAATTTGAGAATTACTGGCTTTAAGGGAAAGGAGCTCAAAGAGAGGATGAACCAAGGGGCTGCACAAAGCCCAGCCTGGCAAATAATAAGGATTATTTTGAATTTTGAATCATACAAAGCTACTCTATCATAGTCCAAAATTAGCATTGTGGAGCTGGAAATTATCGTGTGTCCTTTAAAGATTGCCAGAATCACATAAAGCTATAGCAGAGTCTTTGGGTGAATTTCTAATCCTGTATAAGTTTGTTGCATATTTTTCTTTACTGAGGCAACATGTGGAGTATATACCTTATATCTATATATTTATTTTGGCAAATCTATTCCCTGAAAGTGCTCTTTCATGTAACATATTAAAGTTTATTATGTATTGAAATAAATACTGGTGATATCGATCAACAACAGTATTTACAAAACTGCACTAGGTTAACTTTTCACATCATTACCTTTATTATCTGAGGACAGAAAAAGTTATTATGATGGCCAACATAACTGTAGAGTTTCATCTTAAAATTGTATGATTTTGAAAAGTGAAAATTAGTTCAAACATTTTTTCCCTTTTATTCTGCTGGCATTTTGATAATGGCATCATCATGTGAAATAAAAATAAAGGGAAAAATTCATTTTAAAATCACTATAAAGTTTGACAACCTGCTTTTCATGACTTTGTCACAGTTTGGGGGTTGACATGAAGAAAACTGGACTCCTGATCTTTTGTGTGTGTGTGTGTGTGTGTGTGTGCGTGCGTGCGCGCATGCGTCACATCATCTTTTCTACTGATGGAAGTGCTGGTGCTGAGTCAGTTCTGCCTTGGTCACTTTTGAGAACTAACCTATGTTTCAACAGGCGTGGCACACGAACAGACAGGACAGAACTTGAAGACTGTATCTGTTAATCGTTTTGTTGCTGTAGCCTCTTCCAAAAACCTCTGATGAGCCAGTAGGTGGGCCCAGCTGTTTTGTGGCACCCTAGTCTTTTATTGTGGCTATACATGGAACTCGTTTTTGATTTGGCACCGACACTGCTTCAGTGGAAAATAGGTGTGTATGCACACACGTGCCACTTCATTAGGTAAACCTGCTGAACTGCTCCTTATTGCAAATCTCTAATCGGCCAATCAGTGACGCTAACTCAGTGCATGTAGATGTGACTGAGACAAGTTCAAACTGAGCATTAGAATGGAGAAGAAAGGTGATATAAGTGATTTTGAACCTGTTATGGTTGTTGGTGGGATTTTCCCACACAACCATCTCCAGGGTTTACAGAGGTCCAAAAGGAGAAAATTTCCAGCGAGCTGCAGTGCCCTGGCTAAAACTGCTGTCGATACCAGAGGTCAGAGAAGGGCCAGACGGCTTTGAGCTGATAGGAAGGCAACAGAATCTCAAATAACTACTCATTACAACCAAGGTATGCAGATGAGTGTCTCTGAACGTGCATTACAATTTGAAGATATGGGCTGCAGCATAAAGACCACACCAGATGTCACATCTGTCAGTTAAGAACAGAAAACCTATGCTACAACTGCCACAGACTCAACAGATTTGGACCACAGAAGACTGGAAAACAGCTCCATTCTGACTTATGTCAACAATTCAGGGTGCTGTAACGGTGTGGGAGGAATTTTCTTGGCACACATAGGACACTTTAATACCAGCTGAGCATGAGCATTACTGCCAAACACACCCATCCCTTTATGACTAGTGTACCCATCTTCTGATGGCTGCTTCCAGCAGGATAACAGATCATGTCTCAAAGCTCAAATCATTTCAAACTGGTTTCTTGAACACGAGTTCACTGTTCACTGGACTCCAGTAACCAGATCTCAATTTGGCACCTTTGGGATGCAGTGGAATAAGAGATTCAGATCACGGATGTGCAGCCGACTTGTCACACAGACCAAAATCTCTGAGGAATGTTTCCAGCACCTTCCTGAATCTATGCCACTGATAATTCAGGCAGTTCTGCAGGCAAAACCCAACCCAGTAGTAGTAAGATGTACCTAACAAAGTGTCTGGCAAGTGTATTAAGACTTGTACAGAAAAAATTCAATAACAAAAGGCAGACAAAAACATAAGCATCTCTTTATTTTCATATGCCATTCCAGCAATTGTGAAAGCCAAATATAATCCATCACTTAGATCACCCAAAATAAAATAAAATGTGCTTTTTTTTTTTTTTTAAATGTTTTTTTCCTCAAGAAAACAGACATTCATTTGCTTTATATTGTTGGAGTTTATTTTGGCAAAGCATTGGCTTTCCCCATTTAGTGTCAGTCACCAGAGGAGCCTGCACAAATTGTTAATGGAAACCAGCGGCAGAAAGCAACACATCAAGTGGAAAGCACAGCCCTGAACGTGCGTGCGTGTGTCGGTGTTATTAGTGCTCTGCTCCCTTCGGAGTATGTTCAGTATGATCCAATACTTATTTTACATGTTGAATGATCTAAGAGTGCTGCACATCAAACAGGACGTGTGGGGGTTACATCAGCCTTTGTGTGTTCATTTGTGTGTTCCTAATACTGATGCCACGGGAAGAAAGCTCATATTTTAGCAGAGAAGTCTACAGTTTTTATGACCCACACACACACACACACACACACACACACACACACACACACACACACAGACTGTAGCTAGGTGAATTATCTAAAAGGCTCAGGTGTTCTTCGTCTTGGTTGTCCGGGGTTCCTCCGACATTCAGCTTTGATGCCGCTGAAATGTAATGCTGTGAAAAACGTCTGATTGCAATTCAAATGGTGAAACCACAAAAAGAAAAAGGGGGGGAAAAAAAGAAAAACAAACTTAAAATCCAGCAGTTAAAACAAACACATAACCAAAAAGGATGCAGGCCTGCAAAACAAAAACAAAAAAAAAAAAAAAAAAAAAAAAAAGAAGAATCTCTATCCCATATTTCTGTGCTGAGCGTCGAGCAGTCTTTCCTCGCAGCCCCTCGGGGCCGTCATCAAATGTGAAACTCTAGTCCATTGTTAGAATTAAACAAAACCAAAAAAAAAAAAGCACGGTTTGTTATGCTTTGAACACAATGTCAAGGGCTGTCTGACCCGTTACAAGTTTTCTCCAGGTTCAAACTTAAAAGGTGGATTATGGACTGTGTTCCTCTTCAAAGTTCATCCCTGTGAGAAACAGAATTTAAATGTTAGAATACACACAAAAAAAACAGAGTCGAGGTGCAAGAAACACGACCAAAAACCCTGCTGTCATGCAAACAGAGTTAAGAGAGAAGATCACATGCAATGTGTTAAGATAAACTGTCATTATTAAAGTCATACAGCAGCTCATTCTTTTGATTTCGTCTCACGAAGAAGATCAGATAAAATAGTTGAGTTTGAGTTGGGTAATAAGCTTCCAAATTGGCAAAGCAGTCATGCTCCTGAAAGCCAATCATATGCTTTCAACCTGCTGCGATTTCACTTCATCCTCTCATCGTGTAAAAAGAGTCGAGTGCATTAGTCGAGCAGGTTTAATTGAAACTAATTTAGAACTGCAGGGATACAAAATATGAAGGAAACGTGCAGCTAGTCGGTATGGTATGGAAGAAGCAAAAAAATGTCAACAAGCAGCAAAATGCAGCCCCTTGTGATCCATTGCCTTGCTCCAAGCCACACCATTTCACCTTTGCCACTGTGAGAAGGAGAGAGGGGGAGGAGAGGGACAAGGAAGTCACTTCCACCTGGACCACTGCTTGTCTTTGTCTGTTAAAGGCACATAAATCACCCCCATCAAGGGCTTCATTTTGGTGCTGCCATCCTCCAGCTTGTCATACTGCTCCAGCATCTGGTTCCCCCCTGCCGGGCCTACGGGCAGAATCAGACGCCCGCCGGGCTTCAACTGGTCCAGAAGCTGAGGGAGGCAGAAGGGAGAGGTAACGGGTGAACAGCACAAAGAAGGCAAAGGACACTAATTCATCAAGTCAGCCTTAAAAAGACATTCCAGTGATTCTATTTATATCCAGTATGACTATATCAGACATAAAAACGTAATAAATAAAATATGAGGGGGGTAGAGTGGATATCCATTCCTTGTTTTGAAGTCAACTGTAACATGTGACCTTTATCAGGAGAATTCAGAGAGACTCACAGCTTGGGGAACAGTGGGTGCAGCTGCACCAACATGGATGGCATCATACGGCGCCTCCTCAGTGTAGCCCAATCGCCCGTCTCCCACTGAAACAGCACCGGGATAACACTTACAGTCTGTCACACTGAACACAACGCTGACGTATGTCCTCACAAGGTGGGAGGATACACGTTACTTGCCCCATCCTGCGCTGTATCCGACATTCATATCAATTAGAAGCCAAAGCTGTAATTAGCTCAGTGATACTGATAAAACTGCATCTCAATATCAGTATTTTAAGGATGGGATTTACTTTCATATCATAGATTAAGTACATAAACATATCTCCCTCATCTGATTTTACTTTCTGACATTAAATGTTGTTGGTTATGTGTTATACAAAGTGGGCGCAGTCAGCTTGAAGCTTCAGCCTACACCTTTTCAATCTGTACTCTTACAAGTGTTTTTATTTACACAGAGGGGACAGAAATCCAAAATGAGTTCCCGACTGTCCATCTATCAGACTGACTGCATCCCTCCCAGATTTATCAATTCCATTACTCACTGCTGGCATGTTTCTTTTGACAGTTGTGCAGTGCAAAACAATGAAATCAGTCTCATGACAGAGCAAATCTAAATCATGTGCATGCCTTTTCTTCAGACTGAATGAAAATAAAACAGCTGCACTCGTGCTGAAAACCTGCAAATCTTCTTGATAATCAACCATAATTACATAAAGTAAAAATTAGATTTACAAAGACAAACAAATAAATAAGCATTAAAGTTTTGGCAGACTGCTCTTATCAATCCCCTCGCTGAACCGCTCTTGAACCGTCCTGCAGAGGAGGTAAAAGTCCTCGCTGCTCAATTATTTAGAGCTGCACGCTGTTCACTGAGCTGCTGTGTTTTTCTCCACTGGGGAACATTAAACTGTCTGCTGTTTAGTCGGATACATCCCCTCCTCCAAACCCCCCAAAAAAATCTACCGACAAAACAAAGACAGATAAATCTTTCTTACCTACTAGCTTGACTCGGCCTGATGTTATCAAACTGGGATCATCTTTCTTCACGTTGTTTATAGAATCATCTACCAGCTCTTTGATGTGATCGATTCCTAAAACTTTCCCTTTGGGACCTACCTGTAAAAGCGTGGGGGCGTCAGTTCATACAAGACTTTCACAACATTGAACACATTCAGTCTGACTGATTTTCATTGACTGGTTGACATATTGGTGGATCAATCAGCGCAATGAATCAGAATGGCACCAAAGAAAGTCGTATGTGTTTACCCGTCGCGTGTGTGGCTCACCATTCGTGCGAAGCAAACCGACAGGATCCCGCTGCCAGATCCGACGTCCAGAGCCTTCGCTCCTTCATACAACTGGTCGTGTAGAAGCTCCAGGGCATAGGCATGCTGGGTGGGGTGTTGCCAAAATAAGAAAATGGCATTACAACCCATCATTCTCATAGCACAGGCCTACACACAATTAATCCCACCCAGGCCAACTCGCCAGCTCCATATTTTTATCCTTGTAGCTTTGCAAAATTCACAGTTGCACAGCAGAGTCCGACTAAGCAGCTGCTGATTATTCTGCCATTATTTACTGTCACAAATGCCAGGTCCACTGTCTTAAAACTGCAGCTGCCATGGTAGTCCTTGTCCCTGTTCTGCAGCCTCTGAGATCAGAGTAGCAGCACACCTCTCCACCTGCTTTGGAGATGGCTTCCAGCTCTCTGTAGACTTCCAGAGCAGAACTAGGACTACCATGGCCAGCAGCAGCCCATGATGGTGGAGATGGGAGTGCATCGAACTTTCCTGGGAGACAGCCAGACCCACCAGTACAGGGGAGAGGCCATCCACCATATTACCAGTGATGGTAATATAAGAAACAGGTCCACTTTAAGCTTCTACCAACAAATACTGGAATCAAACATGCCAACAATGAGCACAAATACACAAATCTGTAAGGGTTTGGTTAACTGCTATTGTTATCTACTAAAAATAGATATTTTAAAATGACTGAATGAGACTAAGCTTCACCAAAAAAAAAAAAAAAAAAACATTCAAAGTTGTGATTCACAGGGAGCAGAAATGTCTGAAAGTCATTAGAGTCCTACCATGTGTGGGGCGCTGATGGTCGCTTGATAGCCTTTTGGTTTAAAGACAGGAAGGAGGTTTGGTTAGTTTGAATCTCAGATCTCTGTGCGGCGATGTGTGAATGATTACACAGCGGATGTACCTATTGACTGCGGCGAGTCCATGTAAGGATTACACCTTGAGAAATGTGCTCGGTCTGTGGCCAGCATGACTTCATAGACCTTGTCAGATTTAATAATGCCATTTTCTGAGGATGCAAAAAGAACAAGGCAGATACACATTACATAATGCTGCAGCAGAATCAAACAGACAGAAAAAAAAGAACAGAACGGATATTAGAGAGTAAATTCAGACATTTCATGACAAATAACTACTACTATTACTAGTAAGTAGCCTCATTTTCCAAATCAAAGTGCGGGACTGCTTTAAGAAGCTATTGGACTTTATATTTTTGCATCACTGCAGTCAAGTATTGTAATTTCTCAGACATTTAAAGAGACAATCCCGTCTGATTCAAGCATTTTTGCAGCTCCTCGTTTCAAACCCAAATTACACATGTTTAGGGTGCTTCCTGGCTCAGAACACACCTTTAAGGGGGTGACTACACATGTAAGCACAATTAGTCCACACAGACTTAAGGGACAGAGTCTGTGTGACCTTACTTCAGTGAAATTTGAGCATTTGCCTGTTATTTTTTAGTTGTAGTTGTAGTTGTAAAACTAGTTTTAAAAAAAAAAAAAAACGTCAAGTATGAAAAAAATTCAGGTTGAAATGAAGACTTAAGAATTCATGCAGGATATGAAAACATGTGTGATTAATGGTTTGTTTATGTCAAACATCGTTCACAATTATTTAGCATGACTGCTTACAGACTTGGAAAGCCCACGGATTTAAAAAAGGAAGAAAGATGTCTCTTTAAATAAGCATATTCCATGAAATTTAATTATAACCAAGTAAATAAACCAAATAAACACATCAACTGAACGGAATGAAAATTATTGCAAACATAATGCAGCACAATGATCTTATTATCTTGATTACCTTTTAATAATCGGTGGAAGCTAAAAATTGTAACTGAAATTAAAATGAGTAATTGCACAGCTGTAATGACTGGTGTGAACATGTCAGACAGACAGCCCATATGTCTGGGTGTTTGAGGTCATCGTGGGAGAATATTTTTTTTTTTTTTTAACCCAGGACTGCTTTAAGGCAAAAATTAATGTTTATATGATAAACTGTGCAACCTGAAGACACAGCTTGCTGTGTGTGTTTAGCTGAAAACAAATGTCACTACAGGGCAAACTGTGGTTCTCTCACTGTGGGAGACTGTTCCCAGCAAAAAAAAAAAAAAGCAGCATAAACGCAGGCCGTGACCCAGGTGAGCTGACCGTATGACCATACATCCTGTATGTGTGCAGCAGAGAAGCTCCAAAGCTTGCAGACAACTCACAGAAAAAACAAACAATAGAGTTTCTTGAAGAAGAAGCATCTTCACAATAATCCCTCCTAACAGGCTCCTGCTCTGTCATCACCGACTCCCTTCATCCTCAGAGCCATGAGCCACATTAGGCTACATTACACAAAAAAAACCACACAAGCAGCCAGGTGGACCTCTAAAAGTAATATCTAATGGTTCATTTCAAGCCTTTTTGCTCCTGTCCTTAATTATTCTCAAACCAAACACTCAAACTTCACACTGATCCTAACATTTAAACACACTGGCTCAATAAATTACAGGCATACTTTTGCATTTCCTGCAGCTGCAGAACTACGTGTTGAACTTTAACAGTGAAAGATTCATTCAGAATTAAACAAAACACCTTTTGACAGGTTCCCGAGCACCAACCAGGAAGATGGAGACAATGAGGAAGCTGTGAATTAGTATGCATCCTGCATGTGACCTGCTTAAATGCAGCTTACATAAACTCAGGTTAACTTTAAGCTGTTTATGTGTCTAACTGGTCAGCTGACTCCTAGCGTGTAATTATCATTATAAAGAACTGTTTTTTGGGTCAGCGAACCCCCCAAAATAACAAGTAAATGCACAGACTTTGGCTAAGTATGGTAATGCAAACTCTGCAAAGTTCCAGTACTACTGTTTCAGTAAGACCTCTTAATTATCACATTAGATATAAACTAAATGCCATTTTAATGTCAGCATGTTAGAGTGCAGAATTTTGCTAATGATGAACTTGGATGGAGAGTCTTAAATTTATCTTATCATGTACAACAATGATCTAAAAATAAATAAATAAAGTAAATCTTGACACCTTGTAGATGTTACAGCTAAAAAGGTCCAGCTAGAACTCAGCCTTTAAGCAAATTTTGATTTCAATGGCAATTATGGCTTCCAAAGCTTATTAAAACAAAACAATTCCAATAAAAGAATCATTGCATCTCTTTCTCTTTTGCTATCACTTTCTCCTTTATTGCATTTCAGCACATCCATAAAAGCCCAAATTGACTCCTCACCAGCCTGTGGTATTTTTAGTTCCATTCACATTTAGTTTTTTCAGTTTAATTATAAATAAAGTTTAAAAAAAATTTAAAAAATCAAAGGATCTTTATGTTCTGTTTTGGTTTTTCCCTTCAAGTGGTCAAGTATGAACCAGCCATATATTTATATAGTGATAATTTTAATTCTAAAAATGTTTCCCATCATGAATTTGTCCTTTTTCATTGGGGTTTTGTTTTTTTATAAACAGGAAGTGGTCTATTGGTGCAGCGAGGATAACTGAATAATGGAAAGCTGTGTGGGCTCATTTATGATCCCTGAAATATGCCACGGGTTTTCCTGCATATAAACTTTAAAAAAAGAAAAAAAAAAAAAAAAAGGACACGGGTTTTGGTCTTCCACCAAAGGCAAATCACCAGTGATAGATAAATTCATATAATTTTTTTTTTAAACAGTTTTTCTTTAAGAGAGGTTTAATTTACTCAATCTTTAGTTTATAAAACTAGCACGAGAGAAGCTGGAAGTGTTCAAAACTTCAGAAGCAAACTTAAAAATGTACAAATTAAAATGCTGGCTTTTAACTAATTATGATATATATACTTCCTTCATTTTAACATTTAGTTTTATTAAATTTTGTTTTAAATTTTATTGCCTTCAAGATTTTTTTTCTTTTTTAAGCGTGGCATCAGTTTATTTTTATTCACTGATGAGAGCCTGTTCCTTTTTGTAGATTTAATTCTATTTTATGGCGTAGATGTTTTTTAATCACATTTTATCTAGTCTTACTTTATTTTTTCTTTATATTACTACATCTATTTTCTAATTGTTCTTGGTTTTACTTGATTTACTCTTATTGTACCTATGGGCTATAATAAATTTGTTTGTTTTTTTTTATCTTATTATGGGCTGTCAGTCATCTATGAAATACTGTGAACTGACCATATTTCATATGTTGTTTTTATCCTTTTCTGTAATCAGTTTTTGTTGCACTTGTATTTACTATTTTTTGGGGGGGGCGGGGTGGGGGGGGGGGTCCTGTATATTTAAAAAAAATATGCCAACCAGTAAATTTACCAAAGGAAAATATTTCAACCTGTTTGAAAACCAACATAGTACACACTGCTGCTTAAAAAAAGACAGACAAATAGAATTAAATAACATGTGCACAGTCACCCCAGAAAGTCCATCTGGAACCAGAAAAACGCTGGTTTGCACATTCTATGTGAACCTACTTTTCCCTGCTAGGCCAAAAACACAGAGCTTTCGGCCAAATGCTTGCAGCTTGTAGCTTGCAATGATATCCTTAAGTGCAAAGCATATAAATAGCCCTGGAATATAACCTAATATTGGAAGCGGACTCTCAGGTCTGCAGAAACATGCCTGCTCAGAGCTGTCAGTGGCCAAGTTTCACGCTGCCTCCCGACAGCATGATTGAACCATGTGGGATCGACGGGATCGATCGTAGTAGCACTGAGTCACCGCTCCCACCGCAGCTGTGATACAGCAAGCTGCCGCTTTCACTCACCCACCGACGCGAGCTAAGCCCTTCCATGTACAGCTGTCACTGCCATTCAGAGTGAAAGTGGATGACACACGGGGTGCCATCGGTGGATGCGGGCAGGGCCGCCACCGTTTGGCTCACAGCGTCCCAAATGACGCACATAGAGCTAGCAGGCTAAGCTAACCTCACAGAAAATCTCTAAGCTGCACAAAAATTCCCTGACTGCACACGAACGAGAGGCCAATAAAGTCTTAACAGATAGCTCTGTCATTTGCCACCGCAGGCGGGGATGCATCTCTCCCCTACGTGAATTGGGAAATGGGTGGAGAGAGGTACGCTAGGTCAACAACAACATACCACATAGCTTAGCAACCAGCCAGCTCCTGTGCTAAATTAAACCGTTTTCAAGCGACGCGTCCGCGAAAGCGTCGCTGCCACCGCCGGCGCTTTTTTCGTGAAAACATGCAGACTCACTGCGGAGGTTGTTAACGAGCTCTGCGTGGCTAGCTCCTCCTGATTTCCAGGCCATTATTAAGCAGACTTTGCGGAGTAAGTAGACAGCAGCTGTCAGTGCCGCGCCTGCGCCGACCGTTTTGCCGATGAAGCTGACAACCTCCAGAGCGGACGGCGGAGCAGCGGGTACGTCACCGGGCATCGGAGGGATTTTTTTTTTTTTTTTTTTTTACCGTGAGGCCCCCTTTCAGACACACCCCATCACAAACAGCACTGTCCTTTAATTCATACAAATTAATCAGTTTTATAAGATATGTATCCAAGCACGGTGTTTGATGCGAGGAGAATAGCACTCTGTGCTTAACCAGGGTTTGCCGCAGTTAGTACAGGTAACAGCCGCTAGGTGGCGGGAAATAGCAATAAATGTGAGCAATTCTGAGTAACTCGTTTGTTCCCACTAGGCCACCGTAGTTACGTACGACGGAGTAGATGCCAGAGGTGATCTAGGAGAACTCTTCCTCTCTCCATTAATCCCATTGTACAGAAATGGGTTAATTGGCTTAAACGAGAATGTATCTATGGTTCTAGGAAATAAAGCCCACATAGTTTCTCCTGATATGTATCGATAATATGTACAGTACTTATTAAAGCGATACTACGTTAGCCAACAAAATGCCAGCATTTCTGTAAATGAATGCTGATTGGTCTGATTGCGATGGCTTCACGCAGTGTAGCTCATACAGCTGTGACATCTCTAAGACTTACAGGATAGTATTTTATTAAAATCGAAACCTGTAAACTATATGAAAATAAAAGGTTATCTATTCTCTTAGTCCCATCTATCAGAAACACGAACACGGTGCTAGAAGAAAAATGTTTACCCTACGAACTTCACATTTGGTTTTAGAGCGCCATAGAGCCCCATTCATTCTGGGCTATCTCGCGAGCGCCCCCTATTAAACCGGATGTCCAAAGAGTGGCAGTTCTCCAACCTATTAGAAGTTCTCTGGCAGCAGGCGCGTACCTTCCTCCGGTTTTACCTATGAATGCTAAGCTAACATCCGTAATTTTTCGTTAATTTTACGCAGGAAACCGCTTCCATGGAGACTATAAACGCTAAATACGTATCCCAGAAAATCAGCAAAACGAGATGGAGGCCAGTGTCACATTCTTCTCTGCAGCCGCCAGAAATCTTTGCGACTGGCTCGTGGGACAACGAGGTTGGCATGTTGACAGTTTTAAAGAGTAGACCTCGCGCCAAACTTAATAGAAAAATAACGAAATTCTGCTTGTTTTTCTCTTTGGCTGACTTGTAAACGCTTTAACGACAGAGTACAATATAAGACATGTCCTAAAGCATAAACCGACATTCCTGCTTTACTCTTTCTGCACATGAGTTTACGGTTTTCTTTCTCTTTTTTTTTCTCAATTCATTGAAATAAAGTAAAATAGTTACTGATAAGTGACGGTTATTTGACAGGCATCATAACTGTAATGATAAATGTGTTCAAATTTAACTTGACTAACCCAAATATGTGTCTCTCACAGGACAATAGGATTTCCATTTGGTCCATTGGGAGTAATGGAAGTACTGGTATGGAAGATGGGTTTGAAGGAGACCCGCAACTTATATGTGAACACAAGCATGATGGAGATGTTCTTGACCTTCAGGTAAGCCGCTCACAGGGATGTGCAGCTCATTTTCCAGGCCAAAAATTGCTGCAGTATAAATAGTTTTGTTTTTTTTTTGATTTAGCATTTCGATCACTGCGTTAGGCCTTCATTGTGACCTCACTTAAATAAAGACCACATTGTTATTTATAATAGGTGTACAGATTTGCCACTGTTCTTTTTTGCAGAACATAACCTAAATGCACTTTAACCTCTGTCCTTGGGAGTAACAACTCCAACAATAAGGCTTAATCTGCTTTTGTTCATTTATTTGCAGTTTTTGGACCAGAACAGAATCGTCACAGCGTCATCAACAGGAGCAGTTACCATCTTTCGACATCACCAGAACAGTCAGGTGCAGTCAGGTTTCACATAAACTGTTCACTGAGGTCTGGTCTATATGGAAATATATCAAAACGAGCCACTAAAAGAGAGCCACTTCTGATTGTAAGCATTAACAGCAGAGTCTAGGTCATGGGTGGGCAACTCCAGGCCTCGAGGGCCGGTATCCTGCATGTTTTAGATGTGTTCCTGAGCCAACACACCTGAATCAAATGGCTGAAGTACCTCCTCAGTATGCAGTCAAGTTCTCCAGAGTCCTGCTAATGACTTCTATATTTGATTCAGGTGTGTTGGCTCAGGAACATCTAAAACCTGCAGGACACCGGCCCTCGAGGCCTGGGATTGCCCACCCCTGGTCTAGGTAAACCCATGCATGTCTTTTTTTTTTTTTTTTTTTTTTTTTATTAAACGGCCTCGTTTTCAGCTTGATATCATTTTCCAATCATCTGAAGTAGGATAGTGGAGGCTAAGTAGGGTATTCCAGGTGTCTTTTTCCCTACCTGTGCTTTTGAGTTCCTACTGGGTGATCCTGAGGCACCCCTGGTGCAGATGAGATGTGCTCAGTGGTCACTTTATTTGGTACACCTTGCTAGTACCAGATTGGATCCCTTTTTACCTTCAGAACCTCCATAATTTTTCTTGGCGTAGATTCAACAAGGTGCTGGAAACATTCAGATATTTTGGGCCATATTTACATGTCAGCGTCACACAGTTGATGTAGATTTGGCGGCTGCACATCAGTGACGTGAATCTCCCGTTCCAGCACATCCCAAAGGTGCTCTTTTATATTGAAATCTGGTGACTGTGGCGGCCATTGGTGAGTCTGTGCCAATTGTAGGTTTTCTGTTCTTCTCAGTTGACAAGAGTGGCACTCACTGTGTTCTTCTGCTGCTGCAGCCCTTTTGCTTTTAGGTTTGGTGTGTTGTGCATTCAGAGGTGCTCTTCTGCATACCTTGGTTGTAACAAATGTTTATTGCTGGATATTTTCTGTTTTCAGATCAGTCTCTATAAACCCTAGAGATGGTTGTGTGAGAGATCCAAGTAGATCAAGTTTCTGAATTGCTCAAACCAGCCTGTCTGGCAGCAACAACCATACCACATTTAGTCACTTAAAATCACCTTTAAGTGAAATGGATGTGATCTAAATACGAATATAACAGGACTTTAGCACTGCTAAAGTTGATATTTAAGGATCTTTAAAGTCAATTTTGTGCAAGATAAAAATATGTTGCAACCAACCAGGATAAATCGGTAAAGTGAACTTTTGATTAGAGAAACACTGGGTCTCACTCTTATCCCTTGACAAGAGATAACAGAGGGTAGACTTGTAGAGTTTGTCCACTGTGGAGGAGGTTAGTCTTGCTGAGCAGTAACAGTTTACCTGAACCTTTATTCAGTTTCTTCACAATAAAGGCATCCAACCAGACAGCCAGAGCAAAGCTTTGAGTGTTAAGCAACAACCGTAGCTTTAACACAGCACTGATATAGCTGTGAAAATAAGGCAGATATCTGAAAGTACAAATACTCAAGGAAGGAATTACAGCACTACGGCTATAACCCGTTAGAAATATACTGCTCAGAAAAATTAAGAAACACTTTGAAAACACATCAGATCTCAATAGGGGGTAAAAAATCATGCTGGATATCTATACTGATATGGACTGGATAATATATTAGGAATAAAAGGATGCCACATCGTTTGATGGAAATGAAAATTAGCAACCTATAGAGCACTGATTGTTTGGTCAGAGACATTCACACCAGTGGCCTTCTAGAAGTCATTCTGTAGGACTCTGGCAGTACTCCTCCTGTTCCTCCCCACACAAAGGCACGGATACCGGTCCTGGTGATGTGTTAAGGACCTTCTGCAGCCCTGTCCAGCTCTCCTAGAGTAACTGCCTGTCTCCTGGAATCTCCTCCATGCTCTTGAGACTGTGCTGACACACAGCAAACCTTATTTCAATGGCACTAGGGTTTAATATTTTTCCAATGACATGAATCAAATCCCGGGAAATGACGAGCCATTTCCCGGGAATCCCGGGAAAAAGTTTATTTATTTATTTATTTTAATTAGGCCTTCTGTAGCCTGTGTCGGCCTTAACCTATTGTGATATTGTAGAGGTAGCTTTCCAGCTATGTCCTGTTATGCCCAGTAGGGGGTAACGTCGGCTTGATTAACGCAATAAAACCTACATCTCGACATTTGAGTGTTCGAGCTATGCGGTGTTGTATCGTTCCTCAACACTCCCTTAACAAATATAATTCGAATATTCCTCCATTGTACATGGAATTATACCAAGATATTTTACAACTGCTGGTGCAAAACAATACGGTTCATCTCCACAGCATTGATAAAGGCTCAGTCACGCTGTCGTGGCGACATCTGTTGCACTATATCTCCACGAGTGGAACGCTGTAATAGTCATTGAAAAGTTAACTACCGTACTACACTATAATATGACATAACACAGGGCCTTGAGTAATGCACTACGACTTGGTCATTGCCATTCTGGCAACAGCAAATTTATAACACCGTGTCTGAGGGTTAAAGTAGGTTCGTTGTGAATCGTCTATTGAAAAATTGGCCAATCCTTATAGCCTAAAAAATATACATTTTACTCAACTCAATTTTAAAAGCGAAATATGTTAAAGCAATCTATTTCATGATACTTTCTTCACACATTAGGCCCGTATCCTAATTCATGATTGTTAGTAAGCGGCTGCAAACGAGGAAAAGAAACACTCGAAGTTAAACAGATATTTCTTTATTGTTCAGGGCAGGCATATTTTATAGGCTATATAATGCAATATAACAATATATAATAATATAAAATTATATATTACAAAATACCTTAGGGTAAACACATTGCCTACGATTTTAACAAATTAAAGAGGAAAAAAGTACAACTGTGTAATACCTCTATTAAAACGCTTGAGATGAAGCTGAAGCCTTAAACGGAGGCTGAACGTGCCTGAAATGAAGAGTAATGCTTTTCGCATTAAACGAACCCTTCTCTCAATATTTCCTTACATTTAACTTTAGCTTTCTTTTCTTTCTGAAAGTCAAATCGACGCGCGCGACTTTTTTCCCGGTTTCCCGTCTAACGTTTCCCGGGAAACGGGAAATGGTTCTGATCGCATTTCCCGGGAATCCCGGATCCCGGGATTAAACCCTAAATGGCACGTATTGATGTGTCATCTTGGAGGAGTTGGACTACCTGTTCAACCACTGTAGGGTCCAGGGATCTCCACATGCTACCAGTAGTGACACTGACCCTAGCCAAATGCAACACTAGTGAAAAAAGTAAAGATGAGGGGAGAATGTCAGTGGTTTCCACCTGTAAACTATTCCTGTTTTGGAGGTTGTCTCATTGTTGCCCCTCTAGTGTACCTGCAGTTAATTTCATTAACACCAAAGCAGCTGAAGCTGATTAACAACCCCCTCTGCTGACTGACCAGATTAAGGGGTTTTCTCTGTAATTTTTGTAGGGTCTTTACCTTACAAAATAAAGAGCCTTGAGGCGACTGTTGTTGCGATTTGGTGCGGTATAAATAAAATTGAATTGAACTGAAATCAATATCCCAGAAGTTTAATTGACTTGTTGCTATACTCTGATTAAAGTGTTGCTTCAATTTCTTTTTAGCCGTATAGTTACAACTTCGATCATGTCATTAAAGTACATTATGAACAGTTTTAAGAAATCCTTATTCAGAAGGGGAATAAGATAGACCGCTCAGTGGGATGTTTTTAGATTAATTTGTTGTGTTTCAATCCTCTTGCCTACAGACAATTTCAATTTCTCAACTCTGGGCGAGAGCACATCGTTACCCCTGCGACAATGCTCCCTGTACCGGCGTCGTGTGCAGCAGTCCAGAGATCGTTACGGTGGGTGAAGATGGCAGAATTATCGTCTTCAGAGCCGACCAGGAAGGAGTGGTTCGAGTCATAGGTGAGTTTAAAAGGCAGAGGTTGTTTAAGTCTTACGAAACGAGTTGAAACTAACATGTTTATTGGGCTGTTTAACTTTTGCTAGAAAATGCAGACAGCAGCACAATTCATGCAGTGACTTATCTGAGGACCACAGAGATTTTGACGGTGAATTCCATCGGCCAGCTCAAACTGTGGGACTTCAGACAACAAAGCAACTCACCATCCCAGATTCTCTCCCTGTATGAGCTTTAAAAAAAAATGCATTAATAAATGTTTTTTTGAGTGAATTTTTTTCTTCCAGTTTATATTGATTATAAGAGAGTCTGAGTTGGTTTTTATTCATCCAGAACAGGGGATCGTGTTCCTTTGCACTGCGTGGACAGACATCCGAATCAGCAGCACATCGTGGCCACAGGAGGCCAGGACGGCATGCTCTGTGTGTGGGATGTGAGACAAGGCAGCACACCCTTCTCACTGATGGAGGCACACACGGCTGAAAGTAAAGTCGGCTTATTGTGGGCAGATATATTAAAACTTTACTTCAAAGATGTTGTGCGTGCAAGTAATGGTTTAATACGTGTGTCTTTGGTTTTTCCCGACAGTGTGGGAGGTTCACTTCCACCCAACCAACCCGGATCACCTGTTCACATGTTCAGAGGACGGCTCACTGCTGCACTGGGAGACATCCTCCCATTCAGACATGCCCTCCTTCTTACAAGGCAAGTCAGCTTTATGTTATACTGTCTTACACTCAGCCAGGATCTAACAAGTTGGCTTATACACTTGCTAAGGAAACTATACCTCAATAAAATAACAGCACAGGTATTCCTCTGTGCTCATAATGTAATAAGTGTTATTGTATTCCCAGGGGGCAGAAACAGCAGCATGGTCTCCCGCAGTGCGATGGCCCCAGCCGGAGGGAACCAGTCCCTGATCAGTGCCTGGCTCAGTGGAGACTCCAGCAAAGGCCGCCTGGAGACGACTCACATGCTGCCAAGCCAGACGCTGTCTGTCAACAGCCTGGACGTGCTCGGACCGTGTCTCGTCTGCGGTACCGACGGAGAGGCCATTTTTGTCAACAGACAGGTCCTGATTTAAAAGAGATGTTATTTCCTTGGACAGGATGTGGATGAAGATGTTTATTTGGTGTCAGCTTCAGGGTCATACAGGAGGCCTAAAATGATGAGGCTGTTGGCTTTATTTCCACATTTGTCTTTTTCATTGCGGGCAGAATCGTTCAACCCAACAATGCTTTTTGTACAGATGACATTTAAAACTGTTATAAAATAATAATAATAAAAAATGCTTTATAGAAATGGCTCAGGACTTTTTTTTTTAAAATAAATACAGAAATTCAAGGTTGATTGCTCATCTTTTCTTTGCCTTCTTAGAAAATCAACACCACCACTAACTCAGCATCCAGATTACTTTTTCCAAGGGCTATTTTCTGACCTGGTTTAAAAATTAAATTTACTACATGATTTATTTCTTTTAACCTGAAGTTAACTAGAAAGTCTCATTATGATCAAATCTCTTTTACAAGAGAAACCTGGACCTGGTAGGAATGCAGCAAAAAATTGCTAGTGGCCTCAAAATAAAAAAAACAACCACGTCTCCTTCAGCTCATTCCTTATGATGGCTTTGTGATGATAGTGACGATGATCATGTTCATGGCAGCACAGGTTTTCTCTGCAGTCTCGGTACTTGATGCCGATGAGCTGAGAACAGCACTCCGCATAAAGGGTCCAACACAACCAAAAATAATCAGGTAGTTGCAGTCTTACAATTTATTACTGGGAAAAAAAAGGTAACAAGTTGGCTGATGTGCTGGAGAAAATAAAGAAGGGAAACCAATAAAAACAGTCCACCTCGGTTTTTCTACGTGATAAAGAAATGCTGCTGTAGTAAACAAAAGAAATCTGTCAGCACAACTCTTTGGGCTTAAATGATAAGAAATGCAAAAAATGACAGAAGTTCTGGTAGCTCATTGCACAAACTGTCCTGTAATTATAAAACAAAGTTGTTGTTTTTGTTTGTTTTTTTAACTGGAAATAAAACAAATTTCTATAGTAGAGTGTGAAAAACAGTAACTTTTCTGTTATTTAAATCTTTATCTATTACATAATTACTTTGGTATAGTACTAATGGCCATGAGAGTGGTCTTTATCAATAGGAAAACCTGTAAAACCTATGAAAATACTGTTAAAAGTCAGCAAAAAAAAACAAAAACAAATGAACTAAGCTACGAAAGCTTATTTCCGCCAGAGAAAAATAAATAGGCAGGCAGAACTAATTTAAAATTTGGAGTTACTTTTTGAGTAAGTTGTTAGTTTCGAGATACTAACCGGATTTTTTTTAAAATTTCTTTTGAATTACTTACTTTTGACGGCAAACAAAAATCAGTCAGTGATAGAAATAAGCTTCCATACATAGAGAAACTAACTGGGGAAAAAAAAAAAAAAAAATATATATATATATATATATATATATATATATATATATATATATATATATATATACACACTATGAATTAAGAGTCTAAAGTAAGTTTTCTTAATCAAATCATTATTACATTAACGGAACTTTATTTTGTAAACCGGAAAGGCGCCGTTAGCTTTGTTTATAACTTGGCGCTGTTGTACTTGTCATTCAGACATCCTAGGAGTCTAACACGACCAGGAGTCAGCCAGCGCCGAACTACAGTGACAGTTTTGAGTCTAAACCGCGTCCTCGTTGTTGAGGAAGGTCAAGCTACTACCTTTAGCCGTTGAAAGAGGAAAAGTGTGAAGAGAAAGCGGCAGCTGGGGGCTCTGGTAAGTTGTCTAGATGTTGTCAGTTTTGCTTCAAGCTAACAGGCTAATTAGCACCCTGTTGTTGAATTAGCCTAGCAGCAAATAGATGCCTTTAGCACACAGGCCGCAGAGATAGAGCTGCGGGGCTGGATTTAATGCAGAGTAAACTTACGATGACTGCAGCTCACGGATCGTTAAGTAGTGGTGATTTGGGGGCGATCGTGTCGGACGTATTTAGCATTTTATGCTACTATCTTACCTTAGGACGGTTCGAATTAGCAGCGCTCTGTTAGCGTACGGTGCTAACAGCTAGCAAGTGGACGAACTCTTGATTTGTAAAGGAAAACGGTTTCTTCTGAAGGTTGAAATGTTACAACACATTTTTAGCTAAAAAATAAAATATATAAAGCATTGAAATCCAGCTGTTTTTAAAGATAATGGCTCACACCAATTCCCATAGATGACCATAAAATAGTCTGTTTATCTGTGGACTACTGCGCTCTGTCTCATGGGTATCATACACTGTATATTTCCAGCTGCAGCATGCAGATGTAAGCTCAGACATCAGAGACCCTGTGCTACCACTGCAACGCTGGACTGGTGACATCCTCTTCATCCCCTTCATCGTCATCCTACATGCTCGTACATGAAGAGAGGTGAGAAACCCGAAGGATACAGGCATATGAGACCCAAAACGTTCCCCGTCAGCAACTACAGTGGCAACAGCCAACAGATGCTACAGGAAATACGGAACAGCTTGCGCAACCTGTCCAAACCCTCCGACCCACCTAAAGTGGACACTGGCGGACAAGGGAAGATGCACCCCGAGGATTCAAGGCAGCTGGGGCGCAGCAGCAACCCCAGAAATCCCCACTTCAAGACCTTACAGGAGATCCGCGAGGCCCTAATGCCTTTTAAGAATGAGCCCAATACTTCAGGCGCAGATATGAACAAACACATGCAGCGGGAACCCTCTTTTCCGGGGTTCGATGAGGTGAGGAGTGTGTTGTTTTTTTGTTTTTTGTTTTTTTTTTAATATAGACACAGATACAAGTTGTTTTGAAGGATTGTGGCATTGTGTACATATCTTTGTAATTGCAAATAATGGCTTGGTACACATTTAGAGGGAAATTATTTGGAAAATGAGAGGCATGTAAAGTGGAATTACGAGCTTGTACAGTTCAGAGTAGAGAAGTAGTTTCTCAGTTGGCACTTGCAACTTGTTTTGCGTAAGTGCGTGCAATCCAGGTATGCATTTGGCACAGTATGCAATGCAGTAGTCTGCCAAGTAGGGCTACACGGTTAATCTAATTTGAGTTTGAGCTACAATTTTGGCTTCCACAGGTCATTAAAAGAAGATAATTAAGATAAAACTATTATTGTGCCATGCTCTGTTTTGCAGTAACTATCCTTTTATCTTTCACCACATCCTTTTCCTTTACTTTTGGCCCTACATAAAATTCCACTCACTGCCTGCCAGGTTGAGTTCATTTTACATTTGGTCATTTGTTAAATTACAGTTCAAGGAAATCCACTTCCTCTTTTTCCAGTTATTTTCCAAATTTTGTGAGTAACTGTTTAATAGTTTAATCTCAGTATTAATTAAAACTGCGGCTATGTTTTTTTTTTTTTGTTTGGTTTTTTTTTTGCTGTGATTAATCAGCTCTACATTCAGAGGTTCTGTGTTCAGTTCTGTTTGCATTTTGATTTCATGTGTGTTAGAGGGATTACTCATAAAGTCAAGGAAAGATGCATGAAAATGTTAACAGTTGTGTGGGTTGGCAGAAATTGGAAGCGATCAACCTTTAGAGTCAAACTGAATCCATGATCTTATTTGTTTTTGTTGTTAAAATGTCAGAGGGCACATCATGACATTTCACACCATATCTTAATAAGTGCACATCAAACTGAAATAGGAAAATGTAGGAACACTGTCTTAATGTTCTTGAGAAAGTATCACAAACTACTCTGGATCCAGGGACTTGGTTCATTTGTAGTGTGGAGGGGGTTTTCAGCCTTGGCAAGGAGAATTTTGTGGAAAAGAAATTTCAAGTGGCGCAATTAGGGCACTTCCTCACATTTTTATTTTAAATCAGTAACTTGTAGGAGTGTATAAACTTGATTTGGATCATATCTCAGGTTCTTTATTTTGGAAAAAACAAACATATTACCACAGGCCTGATCACTCAGATCATGAATAAAGAATAAACTCCAGCATTGTGTATTTCATGGTTCACAGACTTTTTGGAAAGGCCTCTGAGCTGTTTTTGATGTGAAACCTTTGTGATTGTGGATGACGGTAACAAAGACTTTGGATACCATCACACAGACACTTGCATTCATTTCCTGACTTGGTCATAGAAAACACAAAATTAATCCAAAACATTAGTTAGGCTCTCAAATATTTGATTTCATCTTTTTCCTTTTCCTGGGTGGTCATTCCTCATTGCCACAGCTTACCCTGGAAATGAATAATGCTCCAGATGCCCGTTTAATATGTCACCATATTTGCTTTGGAGCAACTCCCAGTCTGTGGTTTTCAGTTCCACCTCACCATCAGCACAAAGAAATCTGCTTTTATTTTATTTTATTATTATTTTTTTTTTTTCCATTGTTTGTCTGTCTCTGTAGCATCAGCACAGGAGGATACAAGGATTTTCTGTTACTGTTTTTAGATTGCTATTCAGCTGATGGGGGAAAAACACAATAAGTTAAAGATGTTACTATAGGCTCATTTCAATTTTATCCCTCTTATTGCTCAATTCTAAATGTATCGTGTGTTGTGTTTTTTCCCCCTCCTCTTAAGCCAAGCATCAGTCGTGGTGTAGGGCCGGCTACAGACTACATGGGTAAGGTGAGCTACCAGGACCCACTGAGGGAACAGATGGCTGTTTCCAACCCTAGCACTGCAGGCCTCAAACCCCCAGGTATTTCAGTCCTCTGGGATTAACTGTTGCTTCTCCTGTTTATCATCCATCCAGGCCTTTTCATTGGTTCAGTCTCAATATTGTTTGTGGGAGGTGAGCCGTTTGCTTAAAGAAATGATGCTATCCTGCTGACACAGAGCATGAGTCATTCCATCACCTAATGGAAGAAGTTGACTGGAAGATTTTTGGTTTTCTGAGTGGGAGTATATTTAAGGAGGAAAATGTCATATCTGTTTAGAAACCTTAACTGTTTATAGGATATCTGTATTGTTTAGTTATTACAAAAACAAAACCTGAAAGTTCTACATTTAGATGTTACACAAAGCTGCCCATCATTCACAATAACATTGTACATGTCAAGTGTATTGTAGGCTCCATGCCCTGGAGTATGAGAGCATATGTGCATTGTGACTTTGTGCAATCAAATTTTGTTATTGCAATGTGAAACTACACAGTTAAGAATAAAATTAAGAGTTTTTATATTTTTAGGCATTTTCTGTTTAAAACATATCCTTTATAAAACTTGTATCAAAGGTATCACCAGTTCATTCACTCAGTTGCAAGATGAAGGGAATTATGAGTGTGTGACACATAAATTGAAAGGGGAAAGAGGAATTTAACAAGGGAGAAATGCAGCACTTATGTGGCATAAAGCACCACCTACCACCACCTTAAGAATAGAAACATAATTGTAAAACTCTTACGAAAGCTACTCGTCTTATTATCTTTATCTGGATCGTTCAGTCTGAAGGCTGACAGCTTTCAGACTGCGTGTGGCATCTTTCTGTAGAAACTGGTTAATGCAGCATAGTGCTAAACAAGATAAAGTGGCACTTGGAACTCAGTCACTCTGAGAGAAACACTGAATCAGAGGCAGCAGGATCATTTATTGGATTGTGTTCAAGTGTCAGGTGATGGAGGCAAGGTGCAAGATAAAATTGCAAGGTCCAGATGCCTCCAGTGGGCTGTGGACAGATTAAACAGAGGCTGTTTTTAAATATGAATATGTATGTGCATTGAAATTTTGCTTTGGCCTTTCCAGTTATTGCTTTAAGATTATTGTTTTAGACAGAATAACAATTGAAAATGATATGTTTAGGTCAGGTTCAGTTCTACATGTGTTTGGTGTGTGGGGGTGTTTTTTTTTTTTTTTTTTTTTTTTTTTTTTTTAAATATTAAATTAGTTTGGCATTGATGTGCTACAAGCAATTTCATATTTTCATCCATCCCCCCCTTTTTGTTTTTTTTCTTCAGCTTAACTTTGCTTTTAACTTTTTGTGTAGCTGTAGGTTCTTCTCACATGCAGCAGACTGTGCTGAGGAGGCCAAGCTGGAAGGGCTCTAAGGAGTCTCTGGCCCCTCGACATGGTCCCCTCATGGTGGATGGAAAGATGTACCGGTCTGACAGCCCTGGACCACCTCCTGCCTTCCCACAGGGCCATCCTGGGAACAGCCAGAGGGTCAACCCTCCGCTCCTGCCTCAGGTGCGCAGCGTCACACCTCCACCAAACCGGGGTACCATGCCTCCTGCCTCATCCTGGGACAGCAACCCATCGACCAAACGCTACTCGGGAAACATGGATTACCTTGTGCCCCGCATCTCTCCAGTACCCCAGGGAGCGTGGCCTGAGGGGTACCCAAGTGCAGCACCTCAGAACCAACGTGGGATCAGCCCAGTGCCCATGAGCCACCAGCCTATCATAATGCAAAGCTCTGGGGGGAATAAGTTCACCTTCCCCCCTAGCTGGCCTCAGAACAGCTCCCCTCAGCCTGACTACAAGACAGGGGGCAGCAGGCAGCCCCCTCCGCCATACCCTGTCAACCAGAGCAGCCGGCACAGTCCCACTGACCAGCAGACAGGAGGACCTGCATCCTCACCTTCTTACATAAATGGAGGGAACCTTGACTTGTACAATGTAGGTCCTCCTCAGTCCTGGTCCCAGGCTCCTCTGGGATCCAACCAGCCCCAGTCTTCCTCTGGCAACAGCAGCAACCAGGACCTGTCTCCATCATGGCAGCACAACATTCCAATCCGCTCCAATTCTTTCAACAGCCATCAGCTGAACAGCAGACCCACTCACCCAGCCAGCTCACAGCCCTCTGCCACCACCGTCACCGCCATCACACAGGCTCCTATCCTGCAGCCAGTGAAAAGCACACGTGTCCAGAAACCTGAATTGCACACTGCTGTCGCTCCCACACATCCTCCATGGATGCAACAGGTTGCACCACCTCCTGCTGCACCCGCCTACCCAGAACCTTCAACCTCGGTCCCCCAGATCGTAGCAGAAGTACCCAGCTACCAGGGACCCCCTCCTCCATACCCTAAGTATCGCCTCCCACCGCAGGCTGCACCCTGCCCACCAGCATATGACACAGGAGCCAACAAGCTTAGTGCAGGTAGAGAGGATCCTGCTGAAGAGGAGAGCTGTAGTGGCGGGGACAGTTCCAGGGAGAAGACCTCAGAAAGCCCTGAGGGCGGTGTAGCAACAGAGAAGGAGAAGAAGCAAATCACGACATCACCTGTTCCCGTCCGTCGCAACAAGAAAGAGCGGAGAGGGGAATCGGGAAGAGTCGCTTTGTATTCCCCACAGGCCTTCAAGTTCTTCATGGAGCAGCACATAGAGAACATCCTGAAGAATCACCAGCAGCGGATTTGCAGGAGGAAGCAGCTGGAAAATGAGATGCAAAGGGTGAGAACATCAGTGTAAGAATTATTCCACACGAATTATTGCTGAATTTTCCCAGCTTTTGGCTATTTTCCTACCTTTTTACTTAGCCTGTTGCCGTGTAGTGTATCTATTTTTCATACAGTTCTGTTTGTTTTCTCAGCTGTTCTTCCTGTCTTTCTTTTTTCCTCCACTGTCACTAACAGCTGATCTAAAAGGTAAAGGTATTTCTGCTGGCATATGACATTGTTGGGAGTTTGATGTTTGTGTTTTGAATGTGGTGCGTCTTCTGATGAAAGCATGTTGGCCTCTGGAACTGAATGAAATGCACGTCACCCCTCTACTTCTATCTTACCACTCATGACACTGTTTGAATTTTTGTTTTGGAATAAAATGATTAGCATTGGTAATTACCACATGATTGCATTTTACTATATTGCACTAGTTTCCTTTATTTTCTTTTGTGCTCCTTTCCCATCATGCTCTAAAGTTCAGTCTTTTTGTTTTTGTTTATAATAATAATAATAATAATAATAATAATAATAATAATAATAATAATAATAATAGTAATAATAATAGTAATAATAATAGTAATAATAATAATAGTAATAATAATAATAATAGTATTAGTTTATTTGTATGTTTTATATGACTGTTCACTTTGCTGTATGCTCAGGTGGGTTTGTCTTCAGAAGCCCAGGAGCAGATGCGTATGATGCTCTGTCAGAAGGAATCCAACTACATCCGGCTAAAACGAGCCAAGATGGATAAATCAATGTTCAAACGGATCAAGACTCTTGGTATCGGAGCCTTCGGTGAGGTTTGCTTGGCCAGGAAAGAGGACACGGGAGCGCTGTATGCCATGAAGACTCTTCGCAAGAAGGACGTGCTCCTGAGAAACCAGGTGGCTCACGTCAAGGCTGAGAGGGACATTCTGGCGGAGGCTGACAACGAGTGGGTAGTGCGTCTCTACTACTCTTTCCAAGACAAGGACAACCTGTATTTTGTCATGGAGTACATCCCCGGAGGGGACATGATGAGCCTTCTTATCAGACTTGGCATCTTTAAAGAGGAGCTGGCCCAGTTTTACATTGCAGAGCTCACCTGCGCTGTGGAGAGCGTCCACAAGATGGGCTTCATCCACCGAGACATCAAGCCTGACAACATCCTCATAGATAGAGACGGTCACATAAAGCTGACCGACTTCGGGCTTTGCACTGGTTTCCGCTGGACCCACGACTCAAAGTATTACCAGAGTGGTGAGTATTTTATCACCCAAAGGTTCATGTTCAGAGTAGACCTATTAAAGTTTTCAACATTATTTTCTGTCACATGCATACTGCTACGATATGGATGGACATATTAAACATGACTGATTTTAATGTGCTCAGTGTATGTACAAGTTATCCTTGTAAGTCCAATTCTCAGCTTATTTATATATTTAAAAAAAAAAAAAAAAAAATCAGAAAATTTTGAAAAGCATCTATCAATTTTCCTTTTAAACTGACCTGTAATTTATGAAGCCGTGTTTTCTGAATTTGGTGTATTTTGCTTTAAAAATTACAGATTTCAGCATTTTAACTACAATAGTTAAATACTTGACATTTTGTGCGTTTTTCTTTTCCTCGTAAATTCGGATATTTAAGGTGGATGGCAAATTGAAGTTCATGTAAATTAGTGGAACTGCTGTCTCGGTGTATGTTCACGTGTCCTCTCTCCAGGGGACCACGTGAGGCAGGACAGCATGGACTTCAGTAAGGAATGGGAGGATCCAGCCAACTGCCGCTGTACGGACCGCCTGAAGCCTCTGGAGAGGAGGAAGGCCCGGCAGCACCAGCGCTGCTTGGCCCATTCACTGGTGGGGACACCAAACTATATCGCACCAGAAGTGCTGCTCAGAACAGGTAGAGTGGAGCATTCAGGTAGAAATTTTGATTTGGGATGGGGGGAATAAAATAAAAACATTTAAGCAGCAATATAAAAATATAAAGTCTGTCCATTATTTTGGCTGACAAGAACTCTAATGGAGGTGACCCATCTTAATGAGTGCTTTTGGGAGAAGTAGAAATCTTCTAGATATACATGCTTCCTTTTGCAACATTCAAAAATTGGCATGCAATCCTGTCAAGGATAGAGCTCACGGGGTTAGTGGTCTCTTTCTGAGCATCAAATGTCACACGTCAGAATTCTTTTGTAATTTCTAAGTGGATTGTAATCATGATTATAATTTTTGCCATAAGCAGCCGAACTACACACGCCTCCTTAAAGTGAGATTCACGTGGACTAAGAAAAAATGTAAGAGCAGCTACCTGTACTTGTGTCAACAGCTGCTGTTGAGTTCAGTGGAGTCTGTCCTGAGTTTAGGTGCAATGGCTGCAGTGTTTTAGTGCCTCTGTCACTTTGTCGGTCTCCCTGTTCATGTTTTCTCTCCACACTCATAACTTCATACTGTTGCAGATATTAGTGTAACAGTTACTGAAAACAAATGCATGACAGGTGAGAACAGATTTATATCTTATCGTCCTGTTTGTGACAACAAGAGAGCCTGCAGTACCGCACCCTCTGTAAATTCTATACGCAAGTTTGCAGAATGATTCATCATTCATTCTGTCAGCTTAATCTTAAACAGCTTCTCAGTGATTACGCCAAAGTGGTGTAAAGAAAAGAATGTGCCCATTTTGAATAGCCATCATTCCAAAGATAAGACAACTTAACTTTATAATTGTGTGGGGTTTTTTTTTTTTTTTTTTTTTAAGCGGCTTCATATTCAGAAGATGGAAATAAACATTGTTTGGCACTTTTTCTATTATATTAGTTGCAGAATAATTTCCTATTTTTCTTTAAAAGAATCCTGCCTTGATCTGTAGGGTTTTTATTTTATTTTTTTTTTTTAAACACTAATTCATGCATAGAAATAAAATCTAAAGTTCACCAAAATCACAAAATTCAGTTTTATTTATACAGCACCAAATCACAACAGTTGCCTCGAGGCACTTTATATTGTAAGGTAAAGACCCTACAACAAAAGCCCTCCTCACACTGACTGCTGTAATACTGCCTTTAATCTTCTGCAGGATACACCCAGCTCTGCGATTGGTGGAGTGTAGGCGTGATCTTATATGAAATGGTTGTTGGACAGCCTCCCTTCTTAGCAACCACACCCCTGGAGACACAGCTGAAGGTATGTGCGGCAGCTGCTTTGAAATGCTGAGCATCCACACAGTTCATTGTTTCCTTCATGTTGTTTTTCCATTTTGAAACCAGGTGATAAACTGGAAGAGCACGCTGCACATTCCCCCGCTGGCCAAGCTCAGCGCGGAGGCATCAGATCTCATTGTTAAACTATGCCGCGGCCCTGAGGACCGCCTTGGTAAGAATGGCGCGGACGAAATCAAAGCGCATCCTTTCTTCAAAAGCATCGACTTCTCCAGCGACCTCAGACAGCAGGTGGCACCCTACATCCCTACAATCACCCACTCCACAGACACCTCTAATTTTGATCCCGTGGACCCGGATAAAATGTGGAGCAGCGACGGGGATGATGAGGACAACTATAACGACACGCTGAACGTCTGGTTCCGCAACGGAAAGCACCCCGAGCACGCCTTCTACGAGTTCACCTTCCGACGCTTTTTTGACGACAACGGCCATCCGTACAGCTGCCCCAAGCCCATCGAGTACGAGGGCTACAACGAGGACGAGGCAGACTCAGAGGGCACGGGGCAGGAGGCGGCCAGCTCCTCAGCGCCACAGGGACGAGACCTGGTCTACGTGTAGTACCCGAGACTCACTGACACGCTTGTACATAATGAGTTAATCGAGTGTGTGTGTGTGTGTGTGTGTGTGAGGGTGTTTGCAATGGTACTGAATTTGAAACATAGGACGTATGTTTGTAGGAGCAGCTGGATCACAGTCACATTAACAGACTGGTTCAAAAACCACAATCTTAAAGGAACAGTTCAACACTTTTAGGAAATATAATTCTTTGCTTTCTTGCCAAGAGTTGGAAGATAATAGAGCTCTAAATGGGAAGCTGGCCATCAGTTAGCCAAGCTTAAACTCTAAAAACGGCTTTGTCCAAACTTAAAACCTACCTGTCAGCACCACTAAAGCTCAGGAGACACAGCACTGCAACTCTGTTACCCCAAGGGAGCTTCTTGTTAGACACAAATGTCCAACACAGGCACACAAACTTTATTTATAAAGCACTGTTACACTACAAACCACACTCACACAGCGCTTTATTTTTTTTTTTGCACTTTTCTAGTTTTTCACACTTTTTCTATCTTAAACACTTTAGGATGCAATTTGGGCTTTGAGGACACGACAAGGACCCATTACCTAGTACACGGTCTGTGTAATGTTTTCACGTAATAGCACAGGTGAATTCACACAGCTTACGTGTGTGTGTGTGTGTGTGTGTGTGTGTTCTGCTTCCTCCACACTCTGCCTGGTACCTGAAAGTACTGACGGGGGTCCACACCAGAGGAGACTGTCAGTGGCGTAACGATGTAAGCGTGCCACTTTGAGGTGAGTGAAGCAGCTATCGGTGAGAGTGAAGGATGCCACTGATTGATACGTGAGGGAAATGAAAAATGCACTACAAGGTTGCCTAGGGAACCAGGGCCACAAAATTAAAACCACTTACAGGTGAGGTAACCTGTTAATACAGTGTGTTTTATTTGGACATTACTTTGACACAAACTGCCTGTCTGAAAGTTGTTACACACTAATCAACTTTAGGATCTGCTGCTACCTGACACCGCAGGACGAGAGTTCGTCATGTTTGGAATGCCGTTCAGTTGGAAAATCGAAAAGAAAAAGAAATCATATCTCGACTCTAAAGCGTTTAGATCTTAGCTGCACTGCAGCAGCTGCTTGTTTTCTAACCAGAGTAAAATGAAAGAACAGCTCTGTTTTTACACCTTAAACAAAAAGGATATACCCTTTTTTAGGTCGGGGGAAAAACTGCAGGCGGTGATGGATTTAAAGTGCAGCCTTTCACCTTTAGTTCAGGGGGAGGAACACAATCACTCACATGAATTGTTAAGGAATTACAGCCATTTTTATAGCCCTGTTTTCAGGTGCTCAAATGTGAATAACACAATCATAAAATGTTCAAGTGTTCATGTTTCTGTAGAAAATCCTTTGCTGCCTGATGTCATGGACATCACAGATTAAAGAGCTGTTATTCCTAAACACTACTTCCAATTTGGTTTTTAATACACTCAAATTAAGCCTGAGAGTCTGCGCTTTAAGCCCATATAAAATCTATACCTGTAATTTGAATGTGGGGGTTCTTTTTTTTTTCTAAGCCGTTAAAATAATTACAAATATTTAGTCCCTAACTGTAAAGCATTGAGCTTCACAGGTGCTGTAGGTGGATTTGGTTAACTTTTCTCAGAGCCAGGCCAGCTGCTCTAGTATCCTCCTCCTACTTCTGGCATGTATTCCAGAATTTTGTTTTTTGTTTTTTCCTATTTTTAAGGTGTGACATATGCTGCCTAAACGTCATAGGAGGAATGGACAGCAAAAAAAAAAGTGGGGGGGGGGGGGGGGGGGGGGGGGGCAGGGTGCACTCTCCCTTTTTAAAGCCTTAATTTATTTAAGAAATTGTAACAGGTGATGCAGTCTAGCTGCTGTTTGTGTAGGAGTTTTATTCATTGGCAAAAAATTAATTTATATTTTAGTATCTCTTGCAGTGGGAGATTTAGTGTTGTGACTTAAAAATTTTGCAGGAAGAAATATGGCTCTAATTATTCATTGCTGTGCTGTTTTTGATCAGTGTTTTTTTTTGGGGGGGGACCAAATATAAAGAGGGTTAATAAATCAGACTGGCATCAAATGAGTAACAGTAGATGGTTGAACTACAGTAGATTTCTTTTTTTTTTTCTTTCTAATTTATACTTGATGTATTTATAAATTAAGTTGTATACAGTTGATGTAAATAATTTTTGGTTTTTCCCTCTGTCAGCTGACACCCCCCCCTGTCTTCACCCCTCCCTCTGGGCAGGCCCTCATCGGTGTTCACTGCTGCTTTTTGTCTCTAACATTGTTTAACAGGACTTGGGAATAGATTTAATGCTTTTTTTTTTTTTTTTTTTTTTTTAAAAAAAAAATTTATTTTAATATCATTCCTCTCTCAACCAAAGCACTAAATATGTGGGTTAGAGTGTGTGTGTGTGTGTGTGTGTGTGTGTGTGTGTGTGTGTGTGTGTGTGTGTGTGTGTGAGAGAGAGAGAGAACCACACTTAGAAAATCAAAACTCTTTTTCTTTTTTTTCTTTTTTTTCTTTTTTTCTTTTTTCTTTTTTTTAAATTCTATCATCCAGAAAAGCACCTGATCATCACCACAGCCCGGCCTGTTGTTGTGCTGAGTTTTTGTTCCTCTGTACTGAAAATAAAGAGAAACTTGGACTCTTTGTCACATACCACAATGATTTTGTAATTCACTGTGCTTTTTCTCACTGCGTGTAGGAAACCTCTGAATGTAGTTATCATGGACTTAATGGTGACCGCACTGGTTTTGTTTTCTTTTTGAGAGAATTTTATTTTTGTGTAAAATTGTTTCTCGGGGAGGTTTGAGAACATGGACGAGGGGGATGAATAAAGAATGAAACATGTTTTACAAACACACCAACCATGATGTATTATTATTGGCATCAAGTAGATAAAGTCTTTAAATTCTTTCTTCTGCTATAAATCAACCAGAAAGGACATGTTTGTTTTTTTGGTTTTTTTATTCATTATTTTCCCCAAGTAAAACAAAGGCAGTATTTTCCTGTTGCTGAACTGTAAATGAAAAGAAGCAAACCTACACTTTTAGGAAAATACCTGACTTTCCTATATTTAATTTTTACTTAGAATCCTTAATATACACTTTAAATGGCCAAACTACTACTAAATGCAACACCTCTGTGCTAGGCATAATCTTGCAGATGTTAATCCTGATGGGATTAGAAACTGCAGCATTGTGACTGGGTTTAAAGACCTAGAATTATAAAAGCAAGTCACTAATCAGCTCTACACTCAAGAGATTTAGTTCATGCTGGCAGGTTCACAAGAGAAACTCCCGATGTGTTTTAGTGCTTCAATCTTTAGATATAACAAAATGCATTAAAATGTTTCCATTTTGTCTCAATAGTTCTACTGTACAGTTTAAGAATCAGCACCTTTTTCTTTTTTAGGACAAAAGTTCAAATCAGCTGAAGCAACTTTCTGTGGAGTAGCATTGAGATATTCCCTGTCGAGGAAAAGAGAAAAGCTTTTTGGTGGAAGGTCTCCCTAAGAACTTTAAAAACTTAAATAAAATCAGGCAAATGTTTAAGATTTACAACCAGGCAACCCTGAATTTGTTCTTGAAGTGGTTCCTATTTGCTGCCACCAGATGGCGCCAAACAGTTTAACAGGGCAGTGACTAGAGAAAAGACAGTCTGTGATTATTTTAGTAATCTAGTATTCTATCGATTATTCCATCGATTACTCGAGTAATCAGATAAGAGATACTTTTTTCGTACTAACAGTTCATTGCATATTTTAAATTCCATACTACAGTTTTTCCCTGTGTGAAAAATCAGGGTGGATGAAGGCAAAGTTCTCTCTTCTTCACTTACTGATCAGGTGGTTGATGAAGGACCTCCAGCTGTTTCCCAGTAAAGGTTTAATGGTGGTTACAGGGGTGAAAATGCTTCTTTTGGAAGCTTCTTTCCATCTGAGCTCGCCGTCTCCGGCACCGCCTCTTTGCACTTGTGCAGACAGACTGCACGTAGAACAGCTGACTGCTGTTTATTATCAGTGTTTATGTTGAAAAACTGGGGGCTGCAAGTGCGCAATGTTGTAATGCTTTGTATTCACAAGCATTATCGTAAACACGTTTCTACTGCAGGTCTATATTGAGTCACTGATCAGGGATTAAAGTATGATGGGGGAAGGGGTCCTTCCCGTACCAGACGATCGCTAGTTCTAATGGCGGCACTCGCTAGTAAACCGCGGTTAAACTGGAAGCTGAAGTAGAGAAAAAATTAACAGCTGAAATTCTCAGCACAGCGAGCACAACCCACAAATATGGTAGAGAGCGGTGGAGGCGTGGAAAACCATGTCAGCGATGATCCACTAAGTGTCAAAGGGAATCAGTCGTCGCGACTGAGTTTTTTTTACACGCCTGATGCCGCCACCTACTGGACTGGAGTGTGTAATGCAGCTCTAGGCTGGTTTGTCTACCGCCATTAAACCCACAAGAAGAAAAAAGACAACTACGGAGAAACGCTCCATTTACACGGAGATACCTGAGCGCTGCAGAGTTTAAACGAAGCATCGAAGCAGCAAATTTGTGTCGAGGATTTTTTTTATAATCGAATTATTCGAGTTACTCGATGAATCGTTGCAGCCCTAATGTATACGTATATATTCTATAAACATACTAACATTACTAGCATTTTCAACTCTTCTCATATTCTGAAAGTCAAAATCAAACCAATATATCCATTTTGGGTTGAAATCTGAAACTTTTAGGTATTTTTGCAGGATCACCACTGGCAAGAGTACTAGATTAATGTTGGGATTACAGTAATCCCTCACTTATCGCGGGTGTTACGTTACAGGACCACCCGCGATAAGTGAAAATCCGCGAAGTAGGGACACTATATTTATTTTATTACTTATACATTATTTTAGTAGTTATACACTATTTTCAGTTTTTATAAACCATCCCCACACACTTATACACCAAATATATACATTACTGTCCAACACGTGCTTCGCATGTGAAGAACCAGTACCGCAAAACCCCGCGAAACAGTGAAAATACCACAATAAATATTTTACACTTTTACGCGAAACGCGAACCACGAAGTATTACTGTACTTCCCATCATGGTCCTGCTGGACATTTTACGCTGAGATTAAAGTTTTCAGTTTTTAGGTAAAAAAAAATTCACTTTTTCTTTTTAGATCACTATGGTAACTTAAGCTGAAGATCTAACTTAGTCTGGAGAAAGTTATGGTGAGAAGATTCCATATTTTCATTGCTCCCTTTAAGTACTATACTCTGCTGAACAAATAATTTTTTTGCAGGCTGCACAGCTGTGCGTTACTAACACCATTGAATGAAGGCCAGCTGTAAAAGTTACAGCAGCACAAACTGTGCCACATTGCCACTGGTGTACAAGTGCATTCAGCTGATGCAGAAAATCACAGACCAAACAATACTGTAGCATGGGCATGTACTAGTATCAGAAATGAGGAGCACACCTAGAGCACATTGAGTGGCAAAATAATTTGCAAGATTAACAAATTTCATTGTATAAATTTTCTCTTTATACATAAGATAAGCGGAAGAAAATGGATGGATGGACGGACATCTTTATTAGCCATTTATCTGGTAGTGTCTTTGGCAGATAAATGGGTCCTAAACCAATAGGAGACATGATAGTGGCAACATCCATCTTTTATATACAGCCTATTGCTACCTAAAAGGTCACCCCTTTTGCTTTTCTGAACTTTGAGGCATCATCTTCAGGTCACAAACTTCCCACATTGTGTGACACTGATAGGAAAACTGGTTTTAAAATAATGAATAAATAAACTAGACACTGCACATGATTGAGGACAAACAAAGTTAACTTAAACAAGCTTATTTTTTAATGGATCTGCAAAATTGTTTGAATTTCCAAAGAAAATTTCTGTACCTCCCGCCCACAGTTACCCAGTGGCAAACGTTACACAACGTTACAGAAACGTTTCCAACCCAAAGAAATCTGCATGCAGGAAAAAAAAAAAAAAAAAAAAAATAGAACAAAAACCAAAAAAAAAAAAAAAAATCATACAGATAAAAATAAAACATCAATAAACAGGACATACTGTATAATGCCGTTCTCTTGGCTGGAGGAGAAATTCAAACTCTTCAGCTTCAGTTCGGTGCCTTCCGACAAGCACCTGAACCGACACAATATTAAACTGTAATTTCATTAAATGATGTGGCTCCACCCACCACACAGCCCCACCCCTGTCTTCCATATAAGGCACAGGACAAAATAAACCCCCACATACAAAAGGAGCTAGCCACGCCTCTGTCACTTGGTAACAAATTGCAAATGACCAAATTCGGTTAGACAACAGAAACCTGACTAAGTGTACAAAATGTTAATCCTACTTTTTTTATTTTCTGTTTTTTTAACTTTGACTTCCTCTGACTGAAGGTGAGTGCTGTGGGTGGGTGGGGTTAAAGGGGAAAGGTGTGAGGGTGTCCAACCAGGTGAGCCCGTGCAAAGGAAATATTAAAAAATATGAGCTTGTCTTTTCCACACTTTTTTTTTTTTCTTAATAAACTTTAAAACAAATGACAAGAAACGTGACTGGATTTCTCTTTTTATCAGAAATAAAAATGATCATCAGATGCAGAGTGGAGGAGCATGGTTGGATGCAGAAGGGGGAACGAAGGGATTAGACGTGTGAAGTGGTTTACTGTTTTTATTCTGATAAAGAGACAGTGTCAGTGTGCAAGAAAACTCATGAGACAGGTTAGAGGGCGAGTTAGAGTTAGCAGTTTTAGAGAGAGAAATTGTGTGTGTCTGAGTGTGTGTGTGTTTGTGTGCATTAGTGTGACTGAAACAGAGGAGTTGTTCAACTGCAGCACTTGCTCTTCCAGCCTGTGACTCCTCCTCCGCTGCTGATGTCGACGTTTTCACTGTTGGGCTCTTTTACAGGTGTCTGTCATGGGGGAAAAAAAAAAAACACAAACAAAATAAACCTTATTAAATCTGCACAAGGAAAAAAATGTGAACCAGCGACTCTGGTTTGTGTCCTGCATAGCTCCCTGCTAAGGCTGACATCATCACCATTTCCTGGTTCAGCTGCTCCTTTAGTTTCCAAAAATCAAACAAAGACCGAAGCATAAAATTATCAGTGTGTCTGTTCTCCCAGGTGTTTCAATAAAATTTAACATCCAGGCACCTTTTGGAGGGTTAGTTAGGTGTGCTGAAGCCTGTAGTATGAAGCAGGGTTTCTTCCTATCTAGGTAACTTGAGGGTTAACCCTGAGTTTTCTGTACTACAAAGGTGGATGACTTCTTACCGGGGTAAATTGGCATGGTGTTACTTATGCTGCGAGCCTAACCTGCTCCGGGGTAGTAGGTTAGGCTTCATATTAGAGATAAACAGGTATGAAATCAATGCCTCCAGTAAACAGTGTCACCATTCTTGAAAGAATGGTCTAAAACCTTTTAATCAAGTCCAATGTCTTTGTCTTTTCCTAATGAATGTCAGTATTGACTGAATGCAAACTTTTAAGGCCTTTACACACTGGATATGTTGTGAAAAACAAAACAAACAAAAAAAAAAACGGGGAATTCCGAATCTTTTGGATGCAAACCTGTCATGTAACCTATATACACACACACACACCAGACGCGCTGCATTTTTTGCGACTAATTTATCCTCATAAAAACGCACTGTGAGAAAAGGAAAAAAAAATGCAGTCAACATCAAGTGATGATGTGATAAGGTCCTCATGTTTCTTAAAGAGAAGGATGATACAGAGATTCTGGGTTCATCCAACTCTCATGACTCTCCCTGCAGCAGCAAGGAGAATTTCATGGTTTGATCCAGGAATTGAAGCTGCATCACAGCTGCTTTCATACATATTTCAGGATGTCAGTGGGGCAGTTTTCACTCTTGTTGGCATACTTGGGACCACATCTGAGGAGGCAGAGAAATAATTTCAGTGGCTCGATTGCACCGGAGCAGCATTTAGCTGTGCGTCTGAGGAAAAACTATTTTACTGTTCCCACAGCACTGCATATTCAGTATATCAGTGAGCGTTTTAAGCTATGAATTCTGGTTTTATATTTAGTCTTTACTCTCAGACTGTTAAACAGCACAGAGGCTGCAATGGAGAGAATTAAAAAAAAAAAAAATTGTCTTTTAAAATTTAATATAATGAAATGATGCATCGGATTTACCCGTCTTAATGATTTGCATTTTTGTTGGCTCGCTTTCCTGGCTTCAAATAGGTGAAACTTTAATGCAGCAGCTTTTTTCCAGTCTTACTAACCAAAGCACTTACAGCACACACTTATTAGTCTACAGTGCTTTCGTTCTCAAACACACTGCTGTGTTACTTTCGGTCTGTATTGTGCGTTTAATCTCCTCATATTTTTCCTGCTGTGTAGCGTCATCTTCCTGTGTAAAAATCAGCTGCCAGTACACTTATCCATAATTTTGTTCTGTCAGAAGCTGCCAACACCACTTCTTTCACGTGAACATGCATGGGCAACCCCGGGTTAACCTAATGAGCTGATAACCAGCTTCATGTGACCACTTATTACTGATGCTAGGGTGAGTGAATCCAGGTAATGGAAAGCTACCCTGGGTATGTTGAACTCACTTCATAGTACAGAGCTGTGTTAGACTAATATAAACATAAATATAGCACTGGGAAGATGAAGGTTAAATTGTTCTCATTTAAAGTTCATGTTGAGGGTCTCCAAAGAACAGACAAAGCCATCATATGGCAGGAAGAAGACACCAAAAACAGGCCAAAGTTCAGCCAAGAGAACATCTGAGATGATCCATCCACAACACAAAGTTAGTCATTAATATGGTGCTGAATGGTGTAAATTAAGTTTAACACCATCTTAGCTAGCCTGAGAGTGATTATTTTCTGAAGCCTGAAACAGCTGGGCTTTGTTTCCCAGACACAGATTATGACTAATCCTGGACAAAAAATATAAAAAAAAAAAAAAAAACTTTTCATATGAAGAATTCACTGAATTTCTCTTTCAGTCCTGGATTATGCTTAATCTATAAAGTGGGGAAACTAGATGTTGGTGTCCAGGACACTGTGGAACGACAGCTGAATAGTTTTAGAGGCTCAGAGAAGAGAAAGACAAAGCACTGCAGCACATTAAAAAGATGAGAGCCTCATCCAACACAGAAGACACTTGGACCCAGAAATGGTATCAATATTCCATCAATCAATGAGTGGATTTAATGACAAATCTTTCCTGTCCATTTTATTTGACTCTATAATATATCTGCAGTATATACACAAGATAGACATAGGCACCATAATGTCACCATCTTTGCATCCTGAAACCGGACCTAAAGCATGAGAGGTAAACGTGACACTGCACAACCAAATGGTAGCTCTATTGCAATTACAAGTACAGCATACAGAGCTTTAATCCCTTTTCTTGACTATAATGAGGGCCACAATTTAAATATCACATTGTATTCACTAAGAATTTAAACTAATGGTTCAGCCCATAAATCCACCAGAAACTGTTTAGTGAGGTCACAGAGAAGGTGAGCTGAGCTTTGTACACAGGAGTCGCCCTCTTGTGGCCAAAGTACTTATTTCAGGAGTTATGATTATTGTAGTCATGTAGGATGATTATGCAGGGTATGCGCTCATTTTTAACCAATGAGTGTGCTCTGTCCTGTTCACCCCTTGCTTGTCATAGATGGGTTCAAACCACCAAGATGGTGAAGGCAAAAATGCTCAAGTTTCATAACTGGGTGACGTCTCGATTGCGCCGTCCATCTTTTATACCCACTGATGCAGAGACTATACAGAATGCTTACGGTACAAAAATTACTTGTGCTGGTGCTAAAAAAAAACAAAAAAAAAACACATAACTGAACAAAATTACAGAACGAGCACACACCTTTTTGAGGATGTCTTCTGCTAACGTGAGGAAAGCCTTCTCGATGTTGATGTTGGCCTTAGCGCTTGTCTCAAAAAACCTAATGCCGTGCTCCCTCGCAATCTGTGGAGAAGAAAGCAAACCCAGTTAGAAAGTGTGCATGTGGTCCAGTCCAAAAATAAAGCTGCTGATCTCCTGCGCAGAACAGAGATCAAGTATCACTCACACACACACACACCACGGTCTGCAGGCAGGTGTGTGTACTGATGTTGTCACTACGAGTTTGCTCTGATACTTTAAACCAAATCTGTTAAATGCCCTGCAGTCCCACACAGGTGTTTCCACTCGTTCTGGCCGATTAGACCTCTATTCAGGATGAACTTGGGCTGAACTCTGAACAGTAAATCCAGAAACTGAACTCTAAATCAACTCCATATCCATCCGCCAAACTATCAGACGTCCAGTATCCCTCACAGAGGAAAAAATGGAGGTATAATTTTGGTCGTTTATGCCTTCCTCAGCTGTTATAGTTAGAACCCCCCCAATTCGTTTTATTTTATTTTTCCTTTCCAGATCAGTTTAGTTTGTTAGCTTCCAGAGTGTTCATTTCAATTTAGTTTGTCTAAAAATGCTAAGTGTAGCTTTTATTTTGCATACAAACAGCAGCTTACTGCACACACTATACAGAAGTACTGATTTTTGGGGACTTTTGAGCTGCACTTCCACAAACAAAGCTGTTCTAGCAGATAATTTCAAATGCTTTATTCATGCTTCCTGGTTTTAACAAATACTGTGTTTACTGGTGAATCAGCAGACAATGCACTCGCGGAAATGTGAGACTGCCCTAAATCAGTTGCAAGTGACAGCAGATGACTTGATGAGTGGCTGCAAACTGAACATGTAAGGCTACAGCAACAAATCACCCAATCTGTGTGCAGGACCTTGATAACAAACGACCTCTTATAGCTGCACAGGACTGCACCATCTCACCTGCTCTCCCTTGGCTTTTGGTACGACCCTCTTGTCCTCCATGTCACACTTGTTGCCTAGCAGCATTCTCTCAACGTCCTCATTTGCATGCTGAAAAAATACCAAACACATAAATAAGATTAGATCAATCTGTCAAATGAAGCAAGTTTACCATCAAGTCAAGCTGACCAACAAGCTGACCAACCAAGCCAATGAATTAGCCAGAATAGGTTTCTTTTCTAAATAAATCAATAACATAAGTTTCCAATTACCACTACTGGGTAGAACAGGTGGCAAAATTAGTTATTTTCTAGAATAAGATGCATTTCAAAATTATGGCAAAAGGCTCTAAATGTTCAACATACTCAGAAAATACAATATATAAAGGGGTCACTAATAACACTTTTGAAGTGTGAGATTTTATTAGAAGTCTATAAGCTTTTACAGACAGAGCAAAGGAGAGCTTTTGGTTAACAGGAAATGCATCACATTTCCTCTCCCTGACCAAACTCAAAGCTCTAACAGCAAGGGTGAGAAAAATGGCAAGTGACACAGTCTCTAATCCATTTTGCTTAATTTGCAACACCTACATCATGATCAGCTCATATTATAATAATGCCAGGAGTTATTGCACCAGAAGATAATGCAGACAGCTAATGCAAGATATCTAATATCCAAACTGTCACATTAAGCTATCTGGTCTAATCTGATCTGGAATGAATCCAGAGGATTACTCGTGTAATACAATAATCACTATTGAGATAACGTGAGACAGAAGCAGAAATTGTAAGGCACAGACCGAACAAAAAAAAAAAAGAGGCAGAATGCACAGAGGCACAGCAGCAGGACAAACTGACCATATGTTGCAGCTTTTCTGATAATCACTTAACTTTGCAACAG
The DNA here is from genome assembly GCF_007364275.1 of Archocentrus centrarchus. Lineage (NCBI taxonomy): Eukaryota > Metazoa > Chordata > Actinopteri > Cichliformes > Cichlidae > Archocentrus > Archocentrus centrarchus. Next base: position 8,043,543 of record NC_044369.1, on the reverse strand, counting down.
TTTGTGACATCTGTCTCCAACTAACTACCTGGGCGTGGGGGTGGGGGGTGGGGTCTTTAAGACTCGAACCATGTTTGGGTGGATTGGTTCGTGTCAAAGTAACAGCCACATGGAAACCTAAGTTTCCAAGCAGAACACTGAAATCTATTCACATGTCAGTGATTTTAACAGAGTACGTTAGGTCTCATCTTTGGGGCTTTATCCATTCTGATAAAACACAGATGCACAAAGTCCAGTTTCTGGTCTTAGAAGAATGCTGTTTATACTGACAAAACACAGAGCACTGCAATTTCAAAAATAAACAAGTGAAACTTAAACAAAATAAATTCAAATATTTTAACATCACTGTGAAACTTTTTAAAAAGGAGCTGTATTAAAGTTGCACACACCTGGTCAGGTTTTTCTTGGTTATCATTATAATAACAGAACATTTTACTGTAATAATAATCATTTTCTTCACAAAATTTTTAAACAGATGCATCATTATGTACAGCTACTTTCAGTACTGTTTATTCAGAGACTCTTTCCAGCTGATCTAAGTTCAATGGTTACTTCCTCCAAGCCATCAAGATGTCTGTTAGACCCCATTCCTACAAAACTGCTTAAAGAAATCCTGCCAATAATTAATGCTTTGATCTTAAATATGATCAGTCTATCTTTATTAATGGACCAAGTACCACAGGCCTTTAAGGTGTAGTAATTAAACCGTTACTTAAAAAGCCATCCCTTGACCCAGCTGTCTTAGCTAATTATAGGCCAATCACCAACCCTCCTTATCTCAAAAACATTCTTGAAAGAGTAGTTGTAAAACAGCTAACTGATCATCTGCAGAGGAACAGTTTATTTGAAGAGTTTCAGTCAGGTTTCAGAATTCATCACAGTACAGAAACAGCATTAGTGAAGGTTACAGATGATCTTCTCATGGCCTTTGACAGCACTCATTTCTGTGCTTGTCCCTCTAGGCCTCAGCGCAGCATTCGATACTATACATGCTTCCCTTAGGCAGTATTATTAGAAAGCATAGCATACATTTTCATTCCTATGCAGATGATACCCAGCTTTATCCATCCATGAAGCCAGATGACACATCAAAAAAGGCCTGGATGACCTCTAGTTTCCTGCTTCTACATTCAGATAAAACTGAAGTTAGTGCACCTGACCCTACAAAGCTTAGATACATTGTGTCTAACCAGATACTTACTCTGGAAGACATTAACTTGGCCTCCAGTAACACACTGAGGAATCTTGGGGTCATTTTTAACCAGGATATGTCCTTGACTGCACATAGTAAACACATATGTAGGACTGCTTTCTTGCAGTTGCACAATATCTCTAAAATTAGAAGCATTTGTCTCAGAGTTATACTGAAAAGTCAATTCACACATTTATTACTTCTAGGTTGGACTGCTGTAATTCTTCATCATCATCATCAGGTTGTCCTAAAAGCTTCTTGAAAAGCCTTCAGCTGATCCAAAGTGCTGCAGCAAGAGTACTGACAGGGACTAGAAAGAGAGAGCTGATTTTCTCCCATAGAGCACATTTCTTCTCTTCATTGGTTCCCTGTTAAATCCAACACTGAATTTAAAACCTTCTTCTCACATACAAGGCCTTGAATAATCAGGCCCCACCTTACCTCAAAGACCTCATAGTACCATATCACTCCAATAGAGCACTTCACTCTCAGACTGCAGGCTTAGTTGTGGTTCTTAGGGTATTTAAAAATAGAACGGGAAGCAGAGCCTTCAGCTTTCAGGCCCCTCTTCTGTGGCACCAGCTCCCAGTCTGGATTTGGGAGACAGACACCCTCTCTATTTTAAAGATTAGGCTTAAAACTTTCCTTTTTGATAAAGCTTATAGTTAGGGCTGGATCAGGTGACCCTGAACCATCCCTTAGTTATACTACCACAGGCCTAGGCTGCTGGTCCCATGATGCATGATGAGTGTTTAAATTTCACTCATGTCTTTTCAGTCTATGTGTTTATACTCCACACTGCATTTAATCATTAGTTATCATTAATCTCTGGCTCTCTACCACAGCATGTCTTTTGTCCTGTCTCCCTCCCCTTGCCCCAACCAGTATTTACCTCACAATATAAAGTGCATTGAGGTGACTGATATGATTTGGTCATGACAGCCTACTTGGTGCTTTCACAAAGTGTGCGAATGTCACTGGAAATGAGGGGTAAGCTAGCAATTTTCCACAAAAAGAATGCAAACAGAAATGGCAGCTGAAGTGATGTATAATACTGACTGACTGCTCCATTTTAAATACACCAATAGCATTCATTTCTCTTTTCACTTTGTTGTGCTTACAGTTGTACAGCACTGAGCAAAACCCACGGGCTGGAAGAGCACTGTGAGCTCACACTGTTCAGCCTCACAGATATGCAGTGATCATCGCGGAAGACTCAAAATATATATATATCCATCTTCTTACGCTTATCCGGTGCCAGGTCATGGAGGCAGCAGCTTAAGCAGAGAAACCCAGACCTTCCTCTCCCCAGCCACCTCCTCCAGTTTATCTGGGGGAACACTATATATTCCCAGGCCAGCAGAGAGATATAGTCTCTCTGGGCCTGCCCCAGGCCTCCTCCTGGTATGACATGCCCAGAACACCTCACCCAAGAGGCGCCCAGGAGCCATCCTAGACAGATGCCCAAACCACCTCAACTGGCTCTTTTCAATGTAGAGGAATAGTGGCTCTGCTTTAAGCCCCTCTTGGATGGCTACACTCCTCCCCCTCTCTCTAAGGGAGAGGCCAGCCACCCTTTGGAGGAAGTTCATTTCCACTGCTTGTATACGGACATGAACCACTACACCAACCCAGCACAAAACAACACTCTATAATCTGACCGTTAACCAAGGACAGCATAAAAGATGGACACAGCTTTCGGACCTTAAAAAAAAAAATAAAAATTTGCTGAAATCTGCTTTCTTCCTGACCAACAGGTAGCAAGTCCCATGGTTGCAAAAGGACTTGCATAGAAGTCTACAGGAAGAACAGCCCTCAGCTCCTCTTCTCTGTGACTTCACTAACGTCACATCTGGTTTCAAAACACCAAGATGGTGCTGGCAATGCTCAGCTTGAGGCTTCATAACAGGACTTCACAAACCAGTGGGTGAAGTCACAGCAGCGCCATCCATCTTTTATACCGTCTGTGCTCTTAACAAGACATTACAGGGCCATCAGCTGTCTCACCCTGAGTATATTCACTGTTACTCAACTCTCCTAATGTAAAACAGGCCGAAACAAGTAAACCTGCCTTTGTCGTGTCTGGAGTTCTGTTTCTGCTGATATTCAGGAGTTTGGTTAGACTTTGTGCTGGTGTTTTTGCCTCACCTCATCAATGTTGCGCAGCCATTTGCTGATGTTTTCGAAGCTCTTGGCGTTGGTGATGTCATAGACCAGCATGATGCCCATGGCTCCTCTGTAGTAAGAGGTGGTGATGGTGTGGAACCGTTCCTGCCCTGCTGTGTCCCTGCACAGAGCAGATGTTTTTATTTGCAATTTTTTTCCTTGGGTTTAGTGCAGCCCAAATAAATGGATAAGTAACCAATATCTTCACTTTAGCACAACTTAAGCTGGCTCTGGTGTTTAGGTTTTGCTTATTCTTTGTTTTATTATTTTTATTTGGTCTTATCAGCTTGTCATCTGTGAAGGAATTTGAACTGCACTGACCTGCATGAAAGGTGCTATACAAATAAAGTTTGATCAATTAACTTAATTTTCTTCATAAAATGTGATTTCTCACCTTTATCAGCTACAGATGCTTTGTTCGATATATATTTAAAAACATGATAGTATTTTAAAAACCTTTAAAAAGTTCAAGTGTGAGAAAGAAGCAGCATTTCATCCAGTAAACCATCTGAAACAGCTATATTTCATCTTCTATAGCAAGCAATAATGTAAATTTCATTGTTTTACTTGTTTATGTTTCTGCAGAGTTTAAAGAGTGCAGGAGAGTATTTTAACAGAAATACATGTATACTACTTGGCTCATAATCCCAGTACAGTCAAACAATTTTAATATTTGAAGTGTAAAGAGATTAAAGCTAATTATTTCTTTATTATATAGCATAAAAATAAATTAGTGCCACTTATTTATCTCAATCTTTTGAATGCAAACACTTCATTATTTGTGCCCATTGCAAACATCACAAGGAATTCCAGACACGTGACCTGCTTTTGTGATGCTATTCTTTTTGTCACCATTAGAGGCTGACATAAATCATAAAATATTTAGTTAATGCGCACTTCAGATTCTGAGCAGGAATCTGTGAGGCTCAGAAGAGCAATATTATTCTATTTTAATTCTGCTTTAAAACCCTGCAAATCCGAAGAAGACAGGTTGACCTAGGTAAACAGGTTCAAATGCACCACAGGTTCCCTCACACATATGCACTAGTATCAGCCTCAGCAATGACTTCTTCCTTTGTATGGAAGCTCTGCCAACATCCATCTATCCCCACTGACACAGGGAAAGAAAGGAACCCAGGAGCACCAGTCTCACTAAAAGCAAATATAAACTACACTTAAGGAGGTTGTTAAACTAGAGATGAGAGCTAATCAAGACAATGTGCTTGGACAGGATGAGGGGAAACTCTGATCTGAACAGAGACTGAAATGTATGTGATCTGGTGTTAAATCATATCAAAGTCATAGCTGTGGGCAAACAAAAATTTATACATGAGCAAGTCATTAAAGTCTTGCAAGATATCTTTCATAACCTCATATTCATTCATCTCCATGTGTTTACGACCACATACCAAAAACTAAGTAGATACATTTTAACATGAAGACACATGCTCGTATTTCAAATATGTCCTAACACTTTCTTTGGACAGAGACTTTGTTCTCAGGAAATTAAAATATATCCTGACAATGCATAAAAAAAATTTAAAGTTTTCAACCACAGTTTAAAAATCGAAGGTGCAATAATTCATTCAACAGTAATTAGGTTCTTCATTAACTGTTTGCCCACTATTGCTGATCCCCCATTTAGTGCTATATTTATTGTTTTATTGCTTTAGATTTTTACTATCAACGCTTCAAGTCATTTTATTTTACTTTTTTCCATTTAATTGAGCTCTTTTTATTAAACTTGCAGTGACAACACAAATATCTCACTATTTTTTCTTTTTAGCTGTACATTATCTTAATTATTTAAGCTTTTTTTTAAAAGGCTGTTTTTAATGTTCTGGCTGTTATAACTTATATACTGACAATCTACAGCAATAAATATAGTATATAGTAGTCTTAATAAAAGCACCGATTACAATTTCCCAAGAGTCTGAGCTGACGTGTCACTAAAAATAAGTTATTTTTTTGTCCATTGTGTTTGTTTTCTAAAGTAACAGTGGGTGTGGATGTACAAGTGTCTGTCTCCGAGATAACATGAAAAGATTACCCTTGAATGGACTGTATCCAGACAGTGTATCTATTACAGCTTCCGCACTGACCTAAAAGCTTCTGATCAACAATTGTGTCTCCTTGTATTGTGCTAAAACACATTTGTATCTTTAGTCATCATATTCCTCCTACTTCAAGTTATGCATTAAGAAGCTCTGATCAATTTCTTTTTAATATCCCTTTTGTATGAAAGGAAGTTTTTTTTAAAAATGTGTCCATAGCTCTCACTATGAAAAGTTACCTCTAAATATTGGCTCTGTGTCATCTTGCATATTCAAATGTGTTTTCCGATTGTCATCTCAAACCAAATTGCTTATGTTTTCAATAAGTCTGTCATTTTATCCTGCTTATTGCATTTTATTTCTTCGTGAACTGCTATTTCCAAATGTTCAGACAGCTGCAGCCGGGACATCCAAACATTTTAGTCACTACTCTGCTCATAACACGACCTCAAAATAACACCTTTCCTTTGTGTTTTCATGAATTTATTTTTGATCATTTTTCATTTGTTGAACATGATTTGCCAACAACTTTACTTTCTAAATTAAGCTCTTTCCCACTAATAATAAAATGAACTTGGGATTTTTTTTTTTTTTTGGGGGGGGGGGGGGGGGGGGGTTAATTCCCATGGAAATTTTAAACAAAATCCAAGTCAAAAAATTAATAGAAAAGTTAATTTGATTTTGGAACCAATCTCAAATGATTTAGTCCTATAGAATCTTCTAAGAATTAAATGAAATACAAAACAATACTGTTATACTATGGACAATCTACGTTTTTCTTCGAATTCATCTGGCTTATTTCTCCAATATGACAATTTAGACACCGTTTGTACATTATATCAAATCTCACAATTTGGGTGGTTGTTTTTTTTTCTTCTTTTTTTTTGCGGGGGGGGGGGGCTGTTTCGGACAATGATAACCATGCAGCAGGCCTAACGAACTGATGACCATTTCCTGTTCCAGCATATTTCAGTACTTCAGGGAGGTATGTCAAACAGATGTTTCATTACAACATAAGGAGGCACAAACTGAAGAGGCTACACTGGAACATGATTCTCACAACCTTGGTGTTTTTCAGCCCTGCACACTTCTGCATAACACTGGTATACAAACAAACAACAACAAAAATCCACATCTTATGACTGACTCACCAGATCTGTAGTTTGATCTTCTTTCCTTGTAATTCAACAGTTTTGATCTTGAAGTCTATTCCTGCAAAACAAAAACAAGCATGTCAGCTTAAACAATATCCATCACTTGTAAAACATAAGGCACCATGAATAAAAAGAGATTTATGGATAAATGGCTCCAGAACTGATGCAAACAAAGAAAGTGAGGCTCAGAAACATAAATCAACAACAGTGAATGAGCAACAGCTACAAAAAGACATTTAAAGAGGGAGAAACAGGAAATGAGTGACAAGTGTTGCCACCATAGAAACAATAGCATTATCTCTTCCTGATTCTGCAGTGTCATGCCCAAGCTGTGAGCCTATCAGCAGCTGGGCAACAACGGGTACACACAAACTGGGTTACTGAGGTCAGAAATATACTTGTTTTCAGACAGCTGTGAGTAGATTTTTTTAATAACAATTTTAACAGTGTATACATAGTTTGCACCTTGTTTGCTACTAATAAGGTTGAAAAATAAAACACACTAAACCAGATGATCCTGTGTCGCCCATCAAGTTAACCTCCTTTTAAAATGTGTTTTGTTTTTCATTTTAAGTGTATTTGAAATTCAGGAATTTTTTTTTTTAATGGTTAGTAAAAACTACAGATGGTCATGATTTCAGTGATAATTAGTCTTTAAATTCTTGTTAAAAACAATTGCGTGGTCTATGCAGGGTTCCTCCTCAAAGGAAAGTCACCAGGGTTGCTGTAAAAATGTTTTTAAACAGTTTGTTATAGGGGGTTTTGTTTACTCTAGCATTAAAATACATTTTGTATTTTGAAACGGTGAGAAATAACAGGAAAATTATTAGAAATTTCTGATAGGTAAGGTAACACAGGCTCATCTCATTGCTTCAACCATATGGGGAATAACAGTGTAGTCAGACTTCAGATGTCCATTTTGAGCCAGGAAAAACCTGGTTCAAAATGTTTTAATGTCTTAACACATTTTCACCTTTTGGCTACAACTACTAGCACCTCTCTGGCATTCACCATTAAAACAAAAACAGAAGATGGATACACTGCTACCAGGAATCCATAGTTAGTTTGCTTTGATAATGAAATTTACATCATTCAGTCCCAGCCGGACCCTCGTATACTCTCAGGCACTACTCTCACACATTAACTGTAAAGCCCAGGTGGTCTGAAATAAGACTTTAACCCCTTCCCCCAAAACGAGTATTTTAGGTGTTTTGTAATATCTGATGTTTAAGCACAAAGTTGTTTTTTCCTTTTTGGTTGGAGACTGGACAGGGAGGGCAGGCTCTGTGGTGGGGCAGCATGCAATCTTTCCAATGTGGATGCTTTCAAGATTTACAAATAACTGTCAAGCAGTGGAAAGTTACTAAGGCTTATTTTCATTTACAATGGTCTTTGAATTTTATTATTTTGGATATAAGGATATAGAGCTGAAGTTAAAGGTAGAGGGGTTACTTATTAAACAGGGACCCAACTGCAGTCATGTTTTTCTTTCTCATAGTTTAACCTATTTATGTCCTTTTCAATCTGTACTGTAGCTGTTAAACACTTCACCTGTGCAGGATTTCTTGCATTTCAAGACTGTAAAGAACTAAATAACCTAACTGTTAGGCTTTGACTCATGCCAGTAGTTTCTTTCTGCAAAAGCTAGAAAACACAAAGTGCAGAAGAAGATGATTCAATTATCAGTTTCCCACCTGAAAGTAAAGCACCCTGCATTATGATCCTCTTATAATGTAAATATGAAGGCTGAGTGATTCATCATTTTCATTTTTAGCCAACAAGTTGTGTTTTCCTGTCGGTTCTGCTCTTTTTCAGAAGTTGTGGTTGGTTAAAAAGTCCAAGAAACAGCTGTGCTCTAGGTGGGGCAGGCCCATAGAATAATGAGGGAACTGGCTGCCAAAGTGTGAGTCACAAAATATTATGCACACCCCAGGGAGAGAAAGATTCAGTTCAACAGCAAGATAGAAGAGGATTTAACGCTGGTAAAAGAGGGCGAGTTTTCTAAACAACAAAAGTTAAGCTCTTGAAATCAGGCTCAGCTGGGATGACGTGAAAAGTGTGTGTTACTAGTGAGGAGCGTAAACACTGAGTGGTTCACTTTTTCACTCTGAGGTGGGCTGGCAAGTTATCAAGAAACTGTGCATTGTGGAATCACGGATCATTTATCCAATCAGTGGAAAAACAGGCATACCTATTCAGAAAAGAATGAAAGTTTACATGAGATCTAACTGTTGAACTGGATATACATGGTTTATGGTTGGCTTTCTTCTTAATACCAGAGGAACCATTCCTTCCACAAGTATGAAAGCCACTTTAAGAATCTGCCAGTTTCCGTGCAAAATCCATTATATGCAAAAAGATTTTTACTCACTTAATATGTGTAACATGTAAGATGGAAGGGCTGAGAGAGGGATTGGAAGTGAGAATTGAGTGATGGATGAGAGAGGGGGTTTTCCAGTGAGTATTTTGAGAAGCAGCTGTGAATCTGTGTCGCCAAAGGTATGAGTTCTGTGTCAGAGGAAGAACGCACTCCTGTTTTCACGTCCTGCTTCTGACGTTGGGAGTTTTTGTTTCTTTCAGCCTTTTAGTTTACGTGTTTATTTTTTTTTTTTAAATTAATGAGTTTGATCTGGCTCCTTCAATGGAGGCTTTCCTAAAAGGGAGAAGTTTTAAGGCTTCTCTGGCATATTGTTTATAAAATTATTCTGGAAAAGCTTCTGTCAAGCTTATCTCACAGCCTGTAAATATTATCTCAAATCAAAAGCCATTTTATCTACTGCTTAATGTAGAGACAAGGTTAGAAAATAAAGCAAGGCTTATCTGCTAGGCCTTACTTCAGCTACTTCAAGTCATGGACCCGGACCCTTCCACTCTGTGTGCTGTTGGTACCTCTTAGAGTATTTTTTTATTGACTAAAATTATGACTCACTGTATGTTAAAAGCCATCCAAGAAGCTACGGAAGGTTTGGTGAATGACATTTTAGTATTTAGCCAATCTGTTTCTTTGCACTCATCAGCTGATATCTGGATTTGTGTGTTACAGTATGGTTTAGGCATACAACTTGCAGCTGAAAACTTAGCATGCCATCATCCTTTAAACAAAATAAGGTAACTTTTGCCTCCAAAAGAACATCACTGCAGCACTGAAGCTTTAAAATGCAAAGTCCAAAACCAGTGGGGACATCCTGGTGGCTTCATCAAACCAAAGTTTTTACCAGTGTCTTGTAGGATGTAACCCTGTGGATGTAATGTTAAGTTGTTTTCCACCAACCATTAAAACAACAAAAATGGGAGAACACACTTCTGACATCCACAGACGGAACCAGTAAAATACATGTGGTGTCTCTAAAAGAAAATCTTCATGTTTTTTGTTCCCAAAACCTTTTGGCAGCCTGTGCATATAGGGATGCACATCACTTAGCTAGAGGTGTGACAATTCTGAAACAGACTAAAATCATAATACCAACATCCACAGTTTCAATACTGTGGTTCCATCTACCTGTACCATGATAGCCATTTGAAGCTGGTAAAGCATACTAGTCCAGTTGCTGTCCAGAAGCTGTAGAGATTGTTCTGGTAATGAGTGAACTGCAAATACATCAGAATAATGGAGTCTAATTTTTATTTATGATCAAGTGATTAGGCCTGTTGTTCATTTATTCCTAAGAAAACCTGAGGCACCAACAAGTGTGTGTGGGATTGGGATATAGAGTCGTCCCTTGCTATATCACACTTCACTTATCGTGGCTTCACTGTATCGCAGATTTTAAAAAATTATATATAGCGAAAACTCCGCAATACAGAATTTTATATATATATATATAAAATTCTGTATTGCGGAGTTTTCGCTATATCGTGGGATTTTGCTGTATATAGGTAATTATTTAACTCCCCTTAACTCATCACTCAGACTAAGAGATCAGTTATGCCTATTACTTTAGCAGAAATAGAAGTTACAGCTGAGGGCGAAGGTACTGCACCATCTGATGAAGCACCTGATGAAGTCATGGTACAAGAAGAGCTGTAATGCTCTTCTTGGCTGTGCAGTACTGTACATTCATCTCATCGTCATCGCCATCAGTACTGCACAGCTACATAATTCGTCATCTTCATCATTTAAGTTGTAGTAAGAGAGTGGGAAAGGTTTTCAGAATTGTGGGAAGGGTTTATAAAGCCTTAAAATATATATAAATAATAGGGGCGCTGGACTGGCTCAGAGGTTGAGCAGGAGACCACATACAGATCCGCTACTTTGCGGATTTTCACCTATCGCGGGGGTCTCTGGAACGTAACCCCCAAGATAGGTGAGGGATCATTGTATATATTTATAAATGCAACTACATAGATATAAAATACAACATATTTATCCTTTACAACTGTAATGTGTCACTGTAAATAAGATATTCAATCTCAATGGGTTATCCCGATTAAATCAAAGGTATCTACTGTAGACATCTTTAAACTGTCTTAGTATTGTTTTAGCTTTTTGTTCCATTTCGCCTGCAACTTTGTTTGAACCTTTTTTACCGCATCTGAGTTTCTAACCTTAATATAAAAAATAAAGAAATTTGGTCAGTACTGGATACTGACCAGTACTTGTTTAATCTTTACATACATGATATTAGTATATTTTAATCATACAATGTGCCAGAACATCAGCAAGTGTACTGATTGAATTATTATTAAAGTATAATTTTACAATTTTACTTAGATAACCGTGTCAGCAGCTACACATCCAGATTAAGTAACTGGAGAAAGATAACATATTCTACATACATTTTTTTTTTTTTACAGCTTATCACTCTGCGTGCAGCTTTGTTTTGAATACAGAGGTAGTACAAAGACAAGACGAGACAGAAGCTTGCAAGTACGTGGACTACGTTGCAGTTTTAAAGGGGACAGCTCTACAAAAATTTTTTAAAAAACTAGAAAAAAGAATGCACTGAGATCATTTCAGTTTTGTGATTTCTAATGTACCAAGCTGGTATTTCTTCACTAGATTCAAGATGATAGCTTATAACAAACCCCAGAGTCATCACTTCCTAAACTAAACTGACCACAGCGAGTGTTGTCAACAGTTTCTGTTCAAGAACTTGTGCTGGAGCCCAATCATACTTTAAATACCTTCACAACAAACACAGTTTGTTCCCATGTAATGACACAAAGAGGTTAAAGCTCCAGCAACATTTGTAGTATACAGAACAACTTTCATTTGACTGATGTGTTTTGACTTGTGACGTTCATGAGGGGCAACACGTTCTGACATTACGCTCTTCTCCATGCACCTTGGGACTAGGTGAACTCATGCCAGAAACCTCTATCCTGTTTTTATAAACTAGATAGAAATTGGGTATGTTGGGGATTTTCCTGCCTCAAAATGGACGTTTAAGGGGGTAACTACATCTGTATACACTTAAGGTAATGGGTCTATTTATATTACTGTTATTTCTGGCTATTTAATAAAAAAAAAAAAAGTGTATTGTATGCTTGACTAAATGACACCCCACATAATTAATCTATTAAGTATTTTCATTTCAATCTTGATCAAATCAATTTTCAATCTATATAATGGTGTCACATTTTTTTCTTATAGGAAAAACCCTTTTTTATCATGTTTACAGTGTGAATACCCCTAGCACCATTTTAACATGTCATCCTCAGCTGCTTCACATTGAGGAGGGTAGACAGTATATAAAATATATTTTTTATAAAAGCAAATAAAGCATGTGCAATTGCTTTAAACACCTAAAGGTGCTGACTTACTACCTATCTTACCAGAAAAAGCACCATGCTAGGAGCAAAGGTCACTGCTGAGTGCTGAGAAACTTGTTAGTCTGGACTGCTTTTCCCCGCCGGCATCCAACCAACACCACACATCTCTTCCATGAAGTGACACAGATCTGGTCACAGATCTGGTGGCTTTGACTCAAATAAAGCACGTAGGCCTAAATCTTGTTCTAATTTTACTGCATGCTGAGAAACAACATGGGGTGTAATAAAATACTCCTGCAAGTCAAATCAAAACCACAACTATATCAAAAACAATAAAACTAGGACATGTGACATGAAGCTTTACAACAGAGTGACAGGTCAGAGCTATACCTGAACCAATCAAATCTAGCCTTGATGCCAGTAATAATGCATTTGCCCTTTACAACTGTGTTCTTTGGGGCATATAGTAAGAAAGAGCGGGGCTTCAAATGAAAGCTCAGTCCAGGAATCAGGTAAATAACACCAGCACATTGAGGCAGATCTTATATTACAATATTACTCATCACTAATCTTAAGCAACAGGAGTAAACGGAGCTTTCACTTGAGCCACGCAGGGAGTTGACATAGTTTGACACTTGACTCATGTGAGCGTGATGTTTGACGCATGCGTGAAGAGGACGGAGAAGGGGGGAAAAAGGCTGATGATGCCATCATAATGAATTGTTTATGGTTCTCACTTGAGCAAAGTAAATAAGTATATTTACTCAAGTACTTGGAATACAAACTGGGGGCACTTATACTTTCGAAGAGAAAATGCACTTTTCAGTTACTTTACTAGAGTTAAATTTACTACATTCAGATTTTACATCTAGAAAGTGATGTTCTTACATGATATGATCAATTTCTCCACATGAAAAGATCCTAGCAGCTTAAACAGCTTCACCTCCATCTGGTGTAGATTAAGGGGAGTAATAATCTAAATAATCAGTCCTTTAACTTGTGCTAATCAAGTAAAATTTGCTTTTGTAAAACAAGCATTTCTATATTGCTGCAAATTCAAAACATCCAGACATTTGTTGCATTTAAGGACCAAGCAATAACCCCATATAGGTTGATACCGAGAAGTAAACACCTGTCACTTAGATTTTTTTTTTCTCTAGTGCAGCACGGCCCTGTGGTGCTACTAGCCTTGCTAGCTTATTAGCCACTGGGTCAAGTGAAATGACAGCAATTCTGGCAACTAAACGGGCTGTGCTTGTTGCTGCCCACCTAAACCAAATTATTAATAAAGATAGCGTTTTGCTATTAAAGTCGCAGTCATTTGAAAAAAATAATAAAAAGGTGTGACTGAGGGTTTAGCAAGAGCTCATAAAGGCTGCACAACTAGCATTCCAGCTAACCTGTACAGGCCCTGGAGAGCTGATGCATGCTGATAGCACCCTAGCCACCAACAAACGCGTCCAGCTGCAGAGTAGAGCCAGGCGAGCCTCACAGCTGTCACACTACCTCCGGCGGATGCAGGAGGGTCAACAAAATCACCTGTAACACCCGTGGTCTTCTTCTTACCTATGGTGGAGATAAAGGTTGTGTTGAAGGCGTCGTCAGAGAAGCGGAACAGCACACAGGTCTTCCCCACGCCCGAGTCGCCGATCAGAAGCAGCTTGAACAGCAAGTCGTACGTCTTCTTCGCCATTGAAGAACCAGTTTGTGTTCACCCCGACAGATACAAAAACCGATACCCTACAGTACGCCTGTGTGAAGTCTAAAGCCAGCTCCTTGGCCACCCTGACCAACAACTGTCCTCTTGACTGTTAACAGTTAACAAACTGTGGATTTGTTGATTAGCTCTGGCAAGCTAGTTGGCTAAACACCACCCAAAATAATGTGCCCGTAGAATCGTCCAAGAAGTTCTAGATTCCCAAACCCGACTGTGGTTCCCCCCCTTACAACATGAGAGCAAAAATAGGATCTCCTCCTGTGTGATTCCTCTTTTCCACTCTTTCTTTTCTCCCACACAGTCGGGACAAAATGGCTCCTCTCTCTCACTCTACCCCGACTCACTCTTTCTTCAAACTAACGGCGAGCTAATTCAAATTCTCGGCACACCCCGTCATTCCAGAGCCCTGGCACAAGCTCGACCGAGAAGAAGCTGAGAAAAATCACGACATGAAAGTGCGTCAAATTTGCTGTCTGTTCCAAGTAATTTCGCTTTTTTTTTTTTTTTTTTTTTTCCTGGAGAGATTAGAACCGAAATACAGACGACCGCCGTCGCCTTCGAATGGGAGCCACCGCGGCGACACCCTAGACCTTTTGGCACGCCTTCTCCCGCCCTTTCTGTCAAAATTCACGCCTCTGATTGGTCCTTTCAACTGCCGCTCTTTCAAGCGCCTTAATCTGAATGGCTAGTCTTGCAAACATTGTAGAGGTAAAAGGGGGCGTGTCTTATCGTGACAGAAAGGGCAAATGTTACTGTATAACATATACTGACATTTAGGCTCAAAGCTCCGTTCACCTCTCACTGTGAAATGCGGCTGGTGACCCAAAATGGCGCCGAGTTTCTCGCAGCCGGGGTGTGTTTCAGTTTTCACGGCAAGCTGGCAGTTAGTGCAGCGACTATCCCAGCTGTGAGTCAGGCAAAGTGATGTCATATATAAGTACTTCTGTGCTTGTTACGGGCGTTTCCCACATCCTCTGCTCCGCGAATTGCAAGGTCACTGATCCTCTAAAGTCTCGTAATAACTATACACACAGAAAGACAATCTGCATGTACACATAGCTGCTGTAGGGCCTTTTAGAGTTGGCTTTGTGTGTGAGAAAGACGGAGAGGGAGAGAGACTCTTTCCTTCTTCCGCCTGTCAGAGTTGTTTGAGTCTCTCACTCCTTAGGAATGCTGAGTATGCCCTGCTTTCTACTGCCAAGTACAGACTTGACGCAAACGGAGGAAGAAAGATATGAAGAGCGAAAAAGAAGTCCGGTAAAAAGGAAGGTTTGAACAGGGCTAAATAGTCTATACTGCCACTGCAGCAGCTCTATGCTTGCCACAAAGAGCTGTCACAACACAACCAGAGAACTGGGCAAGTTGAAATTTGACCACATTGTGGTACAAGATGAAAAGCCAGGAGATAAAAGTTCTGCGCCACAGTGCAGTGGACCAAAGTCAACAAGGCTTCATCACTCCCTTTTCATGAGCCAGCCAACCACAGATCTTCCTCAGGCAAACACCCACGGGAAAGCAAAGAGTCATCCAATATATGGAAAATTAAGAATAAACATACTGTACAAGCACAAGCCTGCAGTCAATAAGTCACAAAGTGATTCATTTAAGTGATAAGGTAGGAACCATAATGAACGCTTATACCTAAAGTATTGCAATAAATACACACATTGTTGTTATGTTCTGTTTATTTAAATCCATGAAAGTCTGTACAGTTTTATCAGGATAAGCTAAATAGTAGGATCCATGTTGAGATTTTTCTTGTCCGGACCAACAGGAAATCATTTATCCCAGACTTTATGTGTCACTGGCGCAATTATAATAATTTTTAATCCTAATTGAATCACTCCATTCTTCTTCCACTGTTAGGCAACCTTTTTAACCCTAATAAAGCAACAGAGAAATCCCTCGGGGCCCCTCGGGTTTTGTCTCACAGGAACAGCAACTGCTGTACCTCTCAGATTTCTTCCCTGCTCTGCCTATTATACAAAGAAAACAGACTATAAGGAGACATTTTGTCTTTATTTCGGAGATGAAAAGAGAGTGGGGAATAATTGAGCGACAGTATGATATATGCATGTTGACTGATGCCCCAAACTTTATGTTTAATTTGGAAAATTTGCTTTACCCAAACTGCACTGGAGCTGAAACAACTATTTGATTAATTAAAAATGCCTAAATTTCCTGTTTTGGTCCAACAGTGAACTCTAGAAAGCTCGTTTATTTCTGTAGAGACCCATAAATGCTTGATATTTTGCATCATATCTTTAAATCAGCTGTTTAGCATTTTATATTACACAAATCACTCTCAGTCATCTCCATATATTTACGTCGCACAGCTATAGTCTGTCGTGAACTTGAATACCCTTGGTTGTGAATGACTCATAAAAGGTGACACCAGGATCACCTGAGCCGGGGTAATAGTGCTATCATGTGTAATTTTCATCAGTCCAGTGCATTCACTTATTATTGCTTCTGCGGGCACATTAAACACATCTCAGTGAGGTGTTGGGTCATTTGTGTCCATTAGCTTTCCCACCATGCGCTGAATTCTGCGTGTGGCGGAGACTTTTGCTTTTTACTCAGCGAACACTGAAAAAAAATCACATGTAAAGTAGGAAGTAGTTGAATTTAAGGTCTGGTAGTTTTCCAGAGAATCACTCAGAAATCCCCCCCCCCCCACACACACACACACACACACACACAGTGTCACCTCCTTCATTACACCTGGAAACACCCGTCTTTGCTCACGTGAATTTCCCCACCTCCTTAGGTGACGTTGAACGACACCCTTGATCCCGCAGGGGGGCGCTGATGTGTCACATTTGGACGCGCACGCTGGTTAAATAAGTCTTTAAATGATTAATTTTACATTTACCCGCCTTGTCCTCAATTTGTGCTGCTTTGGGACAACAGTTCTATAAGATCTGGCCTGCTAGGTTCAATATATGAGTCACGAATGTGGGAAATGACTCCTTTTCATATGTAACCATTTAAATGTGGGTTATACTTCCTGGATTCATCCAAATCAGGAATAAATTATTACGTATGAGAAGCATTTACATAGCCACAGTTATGTGATACTGTAATTGACGAAAGGGCACACAAGGATCTAGTGTACCACAATTTGACCATACTTACACACTCCAGAGCCACCTATCTGGCAAGCATAGTTATTTACAGCACAAATCAAGCAACAATAAGTAATTATTACTTATATTTTTGGATCATTTCTTCATATGTGGATCCTTTCTTTTTTTCACTGTGTAGTGATGCTACAGGACTTTAATTCTTTCAAATCTTCAAATACATTTTTCTTTTACAATGTCACTATCAAACAAACATTAACAGGTGTTTTAACATTATTCTATATGGAAATAAGAGTATTGGCATTATGCGAAGTTACTTTTTGAGGAATATACATTTTATTTGATTATATAGGGTACCAGACTAATCAAATCCCAGGGGTGACCAGAGCCCAGCAAACTAAATGTGGGAGATGTTACTTGTTCTTACTGTCTTACTGTTTTTCTGGTCTTGTGAAACTGCCTTAAACTTACCTTCCTACTTTTTTTAAAAAAAAAAATTTATTTTTTGTTAAAACTGTTAACTAGTTTTCCATTTTGGGATTTCAGTAAGGGCACATCACCACAACTGCCTGTGACACTTCACGTCATATTCTCTGTCTGAAAATCATCTATCAACGGATCTCAGTCTTTACTGTGGGCGCATTCCCTTTTCTTTGCAGTAGTTAATGTTATATTCTGACAAACTCTGCAGAGCCTGCACTTGACAAATGCACTTCATTGTTTTCTTCAAAGCCACTAGACATGAGCCAGATTTTAGAAAAGTGTCTATCTCACAGTGTTGACTTGAACATTAGCATCAGTCAAAATGTGAGCCATTGCCTTCATATGTGGCACAAAGAAGAAGGGATACAAATGCATACATTTTTTAACAAACTTGTCTTTTCTCTTTGTATTTTTCTTTTAACAAGTCTATTTTCACTAAAGTATCCAATGCCTCTGTTGTTTGATCACATCACCTGTTTATCATGTTTATATGCAGTGACAGTCTAGCTTTATGATAACTTCTGGGGGTGGGGGGGGGGGGTGTCTTGAATATCTTCTGTCTTTTATTGTGAGACTAAAGGTAATTGAGATAATTGCACAGAAACAGAAAATGAACCCTCCAGTGATCCAGTAAATACAAACTCCTGCTGGGCATCCAAACAGTCTTCAAGGGCAAAAGCTTTATTTTGATTTTAGAGATCTCAATTTTTTCCTAAAAATACCAGTTTTGTTTGAAATGATGAAATGGTGCAGCCATAAAAACAAAAATAAACAGTCTAAAAATTAAACAGTTTGATGAACTTGTCGTTTTTTATACCAACATCCCCCCCAAGCTTAATGCACTTAAATGGGAAACTGTGTGGACTATATGTAGGGGCTAGGCCTATAATAATAACCTAAACTATAATTTTAAGAAAACGTTTCAAATTATGGGGGCATCCACTGTGTAAACACACACACACACACACACACACACACACACACACACACACACACACACACACACACACACACACTGGCCACACACTGGTTTAGGTTTTCAACTGTACAAACCACCTACGACCATTTCACGAGTTGGTGGCAGCCTTGGACAAGAATCAAGTCTCTAGTGAGAGAAAACTCAATTTCCCATGATTCTTTGTTCCACTCCGCAGTGATGTGGGGTGTGGTGGTGGTTGAATGACTGTGTATGTGGGGTGGGTAAGGGGGGGGTACAAGAGGGAATCTCTGTCTCTCTGGACGACCGAGAGCTTCAAATCCACCTCGGAGCATCTCTGCGCGGAGGACGGGAGGATGCGTACAGCGATCTGTGGCGGAGCTGCCGGGTGCGCACACCGAGGACGACATGAGTGTGATGTCTGAACTGATTTGTGTCATTACCGGCATTGTTGGATTTTTTTTTTTTCACCGTGTGAATCCGGACGTGTAGCGGGACTGCAATGGAGCGTCGATCCAAAGCGTGAGAGGTGCTGACCGTCCGTCTGCTTGGAGGCTCATTCACACACAATAAGCAAAGGAAACTGGCTGTTACACACAGTGGCAATTCATCATTTGTACTGGTAAATATCTGAGTCTATGCTCTCTGGCTCTGTAGCTGTTTTCCATTGTGATATTATCAAGAAGCCATACTGAATTTTTTATTAATGATTTAAAGAAACACATACAGTTAACGGGCAGGATATATGCTCATTAAAGGCTTCAGAAGGGTTTGTGGACTTGGATAATACACATTTTCCTTTTTTGTTGTTTGCAACGAGTAACAGAAGCCAGTCATGTCAAAGAACAAGAGCAGTGAGTCAGTGAAGGTGGTAGTTCGATGCCGTCCTTTGAGCCGGAAAGAGGAGTCCAGTGGGCCTGCAGGGGGAATAGTGCAGATGGACCTGCGGCTGGGACAGGTAATCCTCAGAAACCCTCGTGCACCACCAAGCGAGCCCCAGAAAACATTCACATTTGATGCAGTGTATGATGCAAACTCCAAACAGCGGGAGCTGTATGATGAGAGCGTGCGGCCACTGATAGATTCAGTGCTGGCGGGGTTTAATGGCACCATATTTGCCTATGGGCAGACAGGAACTGGGAAGACATATACCATGCAGGGAGCATGGCTGGACCCCGAGAAACGAGGTGTGATTCCCAATGCTTTTGACCATGTCTTTACACACATCTCCCGCTCCCAGTCTGACAAGCAATACCTCGTGCGAGCGTCCTACCTCGAGATCTACCTAGAGGAGATTCGGGACCTTCTTGATCCCAACCACACCAATGCCAGAGGTCTGGAGCTCAGAGAGAATCCAGACACTGGGGTGTATGTTCAAGATCTCACATCATGTGTCTGCAAGAGCATCAAAGAGATCGAGGAGGTGATGAATGTGGGCAATCAGGCGAGGGCAGTTGGGGCAACAGACATGAACGAGCATTCGTCCAGGTCCCACGCTTTGTTCTTGATCACAGTGGAGTGCAGTCAGCCTGGACCAGATGGGAGGAAACATATTCGGGTTGGGCGCCTTAACCTTGTGGACCTGGCTGGCAGCGAGCGGCAGGCCAAGACCGGCGTTCAGGGAGAGCGCCTAAAAGAAGCCGCCAAGATCAACCTTTCTTTGTCAGCCCTGGGAAATGTCATCTCCGCATTAGCAGATGGGCGCAGCGGACATGTGCCCTACCGGGACTCCAAGCTGACCCGGCTGTTACAGGACTCTTTGGGTGGAAATGCTAAGACTGTTATGGTTGCCACACTTGGGCCGGCCCCCCAGCACTACGATGAGACTCTCACCACCCTCCGGTATGCCAACCGGGCCAAGAACATCCAGAACCAGCCCAGAGTCAATGAGGACCCCAAAGATGCTCTGCTGCGAGAGTTCCAGAGAGAGATTGCTCGCCTCAGGGCCCAGCTCAACTACAGGAAGTGGAGGAGCAAACAGAAGAATGAGCAGATGGAAGGCGAGAGCTGGGATGGAGACAGAGAGAAAGAGACAGAGGGCGAAGAGGATGAGGAGGTGGAGAAGGAGGCAGAGGAGTACGTAAAGCTGGAGGAGCAGCGGCTGGAGAGGGAGAAGGAGGCCATCAGAGGAGATGAGTACATGGTGGCTGAGGAGAAGCAGAGGCTGCTGGGAGAGAAAGAGAGGATGATGGTGGATCTGAGGAAGGAGCAGGAAGCCACTGAGCAACTGACCGCCAAGTACAAGGTGAGTCCAAAAAGATGTTTTTTTTTTAAACCATCCTGTCTGTCTTTGTTCTTTATTTACTTTCTTTCTTTTTTCATTCATTCTAGACAAACGCACAAAGGACAAAATTTAGTAGTGCATTCAGAGGCCTTAAAAGAAAAGACTGGGACATTAAACAATGAAAACAAATTTTAAAAACAAAAGCTGAAAAGTGTAGGGAGATGATATAACTCCACAGATAATGTTAGATGGTGCTACACTTTGTAATGGTACAGAAATTTACTGGATTAAATTGAAAATACTACAAATATAACAGGTTTGTTGGAAATGTCCCTTTGATCCTTACTTTAAATATCATAAGTCCAAACTGTGACCTTAACCTAAGCCATAATATTTTTCCAAATCTAAACCAGTGCTTTTGTTGCTTAACAAAACTGCAGTCTGTGGTATATGAGTGGTGAAATAATTCACCACACTACCAAACCCTCCAGCATCCAAATCTTTAGCCCTTTAAATGTAGAAAATATTAATTTTGATGACGATTTCATAAGCTGCTGTGAGACTGTGCTGGTCCTCTGCCTTGTAAGCAATCAGATTAGAGTTAATTATTTTTGCACAGACAAACTTGAGGATAATCAACCCAAACTACGGTTTCATAACAAACTTGGCAGGTACAGTAATAAATACCAGGAGATGTTAGCAGAGATCATTAATGGCAAACCGGACTGCTGATACTGCATCAGATAAATACACTGGTGCTTAATCAGTTCACTTTTGTGAAACAATATATATATTTATGTTTTTTAGAATTTGTATTTTAGATATAGCCCAATTACTGTGCATCTGGTAACATTGTGTCAAATAGAAAGCTCAACAGAGCATCTGAAAATCTGATTTAAGAAATGACACTGCCAGTATTTGTAATTTCTGGAATATTTTTCTTGACAAAATGTGAAAAAACTGAGAAGTCTCTGCTATATATTCCCATAACCCAAGCTGACATCTGCAGATGTCCTAGTTTATCCAGCCAACAATCCAAACATCCAAAATATTCAGTTTACTGTCAAGTATAGTGACAGGCATCTTTTTAGCATCTAATTTTCAGGACATGTTGTTGTTGTTGTTGTTGTTGTTGTTGTTGTTGCTATAATATAGCGACACTGATTATTAGATATCAAATTATATGATGAGTAATTTTCTGTAATGACTTTATCAGTGATAGTGTCTGGCAAAATATTGTTCATTCAGTTCCATTACGGAAATATTCAGCAGTAACTGTTCATCATTTATCTACTGACTAATGTATTTATTGATGATTTGTTGCCTTGGTGTACCCCTTTAATATCAGCTACTATCTGAGAAGCTCTGCTGTACATTACCTTCCATTTGATGCATGGAAATATCTACAATGAAAATTCACTCACACATATACCGATTAGTGTTATTGTCCGTGATGGCTAGTTATTATTTCATTATTAGAATACATATGATGATCCAGTGGATCAAATCCAAATGTTCCTGGTTCCTGAATTAAGGGAAATTTTTGAGTCTTTCAGTTTTTTGTAGTGAGGACATTTGTAAAAGAAGAAGCTACTTTCAGCTGCTCCCTTATTCACAAAAAGGTTGCCACAGCGGGCAGCTCTGCATGTTTGATTTGGCAAATGTTTTTAAGCCAGATAATCTTCCTGATGCAACCCCAAATGGACCTGTGTACCTCCTGCCAGGATTGAACCAGGGATCTTTTGCTTATTAGGAAAAATGGGCAAACCACTACACTAATAAGGGCATTTGTAAAAACTTAAGACATTTAATCCAGTCCTCACTCTGGACCACAGCAGCTGCTGATGGATGCTTGTAAGGCTTTAAGGCTTTGTGTTGGGTTTCAGGTTCAGATTGGGTTTGGGTTAAAGTACAACCATTGCCACTTTATTCAAAGCTATTCTTCTTGGTTGCTATGGTGATGCATACCCTCTAATGTGGCTTGACGGCATACGTGTTGCACACATGAAAGATGCTTCCTACTGAAATAGATTCAAAGTATGTAGATGGGTGGCATGCTGTTTGCAGTCGTCAGCCTCACACCAAAAGGGTTCCTGGTTTGAATCCACCACCCGGCGGGGGACTTTTCCTCTCCCTGTGCCTGTGGCTGTTTCTCTCCAGGGACTCCTGCTTCCTCCCATAGTCCAAAGACACATTTTAGGGTAATTGGTGATTGTAAATTGACCATAGGTGTAAATGTGAGGGTGAATGGTTTTCTGTCTCTCTGTCTTAGCCCTGCAATAGACTAATCCATGCTGTACCCTGCCCTGCGTTCAATGACAACTCGAATAAATTTCAGCCCTCCTGTGACCCTGAATTGTATTGTTAGTTAAGAAAACAGATGGGTGAATGGTTTCAAAGCAGTCCTGACTGTCACAAAAATTATTGTCTGCTGGATTAATGCCTGTCAATAAACAGATGCAAATAGGTTGTATCTGTTTTTTTTGTGATTATTTCACGTTTTGTCACGAGGCTGAGCTGATAGGATGCATATCTGTTCTGTATGCTGCGTTACGAAAGATGGCCTGTAGCCTGAGTATACAGTCAAGTTGTTAATGTGTCAATGTGACCTTCAAACAAACAGTTTTGTGTACTCATACTCTGCAGTCTGTATTTTGAAAGTGCTATTATCATGGGTTCCCCTTGAAATATAAAAATTTGTACAATTATTTAGTCTGATATTGCCAATCACACTCCCATCGCTGTAGCCGCCAATCTCCAGAAATGATTTCTGTAGTCTTTTTTTTTTTCTCGATTATAGAGACCCCCTCCAAATCAGGTAGTATTAATCTTGTGTAAAACTGATCAGACCTCTTTAAATCTTCATTTAGGACTGCGGCTATTCAGTGTTTTCCCACCTAGCGCCCTGTATCCACAGTTTGGTTTGGTGTCTCTCATATGTCCCGACAGGCACTGGAGCCACTGAAGCTTAAAATGTCAGCTCTCTCTTTGCTATAATCACACACGCCATCACACAGCCTGCAATCAAAGACTGAGTCAGAGCTGCATTAATTAGTTGCTCTGATTCATGGGCATATCCAGTCAATAAGTCACTCGTGCAGAATGACTGACTGACTGCACTGTATAATATTTTAGCTGCAGCCTCGACCATCCAACATGAGATGCTGCCGGATCGGCTTACTGAACAGCCTGAGGGCACGGAGTGAGGAGGCAAGAGGAGGACAAAGACATTTTCAGTGTTTCTTCTGCAGGAGCAATAAAAGGGCAGTATAATGTGGGTTTGTATTTGAGGAAAAACCCTTCTCGGCTGTTATCAGTTTGTGATGTTCTGTTTATTCTAGGGATAATATTAATGATGTAGTTTGAATTTTTGACATTCCCACTTTCTCTCTGCCTACTAGAGATCCTCTAACAGCTCCCACAGCAGGGGTGTTAACTTCATGCATTCAGCAGTGGGTTAAA
This sequence comes from Archocentrus centrarchus, assembly GCF_007364275.1. NCBI lineage: Eukaryota > Metazoa > Chordata > Actinopteri > Cichliformes > Cichlidae > Archocentrus > Archocentrus centrarchus. Next base: position 8,019,356 of record NC_044369.1, on the reverse strand, counting down.
AAATATTCAGTGTAGGTGGAAAGAGAGCAGTAAGAGCAGTAGCAGCAATTGGTGAAGTGATATAACGGGGAGAAAGGGTTTTTACAGATTTAAAAAGGTTATAATTAACCTCAAGAATCCAAATACAACTGATGTGCATGGACAAATTGATCTGTTTTGCCTATATATGGATTTCTTACATGTAGACAAAGCAGCTCAAGTCAATATAATAACCATATTGTTGCAAATGTAGGTAAAATCAGCATTGCCCAGTGGTGGCTCTTAAAAAAACAACACCTCATTGTCTGATAAGTTGAGTGAAAGATTTAAAAAACATTTTTTACGTGTACTGCAAATGGGCTTGTATTGTAACAGGCTATATACAGAAGCTGGATGGAGCCACCGTTACCATGAGAATCATTGGTATCCAATATCCAGATTTTGAAGCCCCAATTTTAGCATTATGGCCATTGCCATCTTCAGATTTTGGGAGTCAGAAGTAACCCTATTTGATGAGAAGGTGGAGCTACCTTGGTTAGCAGGCTGCATCCTTAGACAATATATGTGCAACACACTGACATAGATAGCTGCTAATTAATAAAGTAAAATACTTGAATTTCGCTCATTAAAACTGAAGCGTAGACTTCTCGGACTGTCTGTGTCAAATGGAGAACCATATTATTAATCAGATAATTGCAAAACAAAAGGCACCAACAGCACAAAAAATGGTCAAGAGGTGCAGCTCAGTGACTCAGATTAGTGGAGGTGAAGCCTAGCAGGCAGCTAGCGACCGCAGCTGCCTGTGTCGGCACTCAGAGGTAAAGGCGTAAATACTTATTAATGTAAATTATCCTGTCCATAGAGCCCAAGGTTTGGCCTTACAGTTTTTGAACTGCTAATGAATTTTTTTGTATGTTTGTTCACGTGGAAATTTTACAAAATATCCCAGATTAAAGGGGTTAACCGCAGCGTAACCCCGTTAAGAAGTTAATTTGCTTTCAACTTCGGTACAGGAGAAGCAGAATGGACTTCCAGAGTTTTATTTTGTGGAATCAGCTGCACAGGCTTAAAACCAAAGGTCTAAAATCCTTGAAATTGGCTGAAACAGGCAGAGCGCTTATGCTGCACTTTAAGAGCAGTGTAAACATGTTCATTTCTGCCTGATTTCTATTGTTTGGCACTTTGTAAGTGAAAGTCTGAGGTGTGGGAAGTCCCATGAGACACAGCTAAATGTATATAGGCCTACTAATCAGAGTGAGCGCTTTCATTTTCATCTCTGCATGAGGGTCCTCATATTTTTCCTTGTTCTCCAAACAACCATGAGGTCAAATCTGTTTAGTGCTATATTATATGAAACCTACTCTCTGTGCGCACAGTTGAGACTGTCTTTGGCTCTGTCTGTATGTTTGATGGTGACTGGGTGGCTGCTGAATGATGAGAATCAGAAACATCCCTCGGGGAGGAAGATGATTAAGGGTAAGAAGTATTTCCTGCCTTTGATGCAGCAGTCAGAAGGAAACCTGATATAGTCCATAGCAATGTTTGTCATACAAGATGAAGGTTAATTTGTTTGTTCCAACAAACGGTAAAATCTAACAGATAACTGGGGTTATTGCTAAAGTCTGAAAAAAAGAGCTCCATTGTTAACCAAAACTAGTTTAAAAAAACAGCAACATATGAACCACGCTGTTGTACTCGGTCACATAGATTTGTCCTTACCATGAACATAAACACACCCACTGTTGATACCATCAGTTCATGACTGAATGTAATTGTTAAAAAGCCATTTAAGGCATGTGATAATACCACCAAGCCCACATAAAGCGATATTTAACCCATTTTGAAGCCTCAAAAATATATGAAACATTAGAAATGAACAGTTAAAGCTGAACTGAATTATATTCAAATCTGTCAAAATATAACAATCAGGAAAAATCCTGAAAGTGCATCCAGTTTGTATCATTTCACTTGAGATCTCATGAGCTAAAAATTAATTTATGTTATAACTCAGCCTTTGCAGGTGTACCTCATGGACGACCACAACCATAAATCCTTACAAAATAATAAGTAAAGCTACATGAAAATACACCACGGATGTGCTTTTTATTACTAATCCAATCAGCTTTCAACCAATGTCATGGCTTTTGCAGCATCAACAGGTGTTTCCAGTGCAAGAAAGGCCATAATCTCTCCCTGAGCAGAAGTCTCTGTCAAAAAGATATGTAGTGCAGCCTGATTAGATTACACAGTGTGTCAGCTGACGAGATGGTTTTATGGAAATATCTTCTCAATAGCATAAAAGTTTGTACTGATTTAATTAAAGATGTTCCTCTCAAACATATAAACACCCACTTACTTGAAACATTCCATAAAACCACCTTTTGCTTTACTGTATAACACTATATTAATTATATCTGCATTTACATCATCTTTTTCAAGGATTTAATTGGTGAAAATGTTCCCCGGATTATTCAGCACTGATAGTAACCGGTACTTTCAGCCGTAAAGCAGCTGAGTGAATGTAATTATGGAGAATAAATTAGGTGCTATTTGTTGTGTTATTATTTTGTGGTTATTATTTCCAGTAGCTACATCAGATACATCACTGTCTGTATTTCATTTTTACACAAGAGCACAAATCTAATGCTCCCTATATAGATATCATTTGGATAATGGAGACCTGTTTAGCTGATTTGGTTTCATTAAAAATGGATAGTTGCATGAAAGATGAGCAAGGGAGGGTTGTTTGCATGGCAGATTTTTTTATACAAAGGCAATAAAAACCTATTTTATGTAATAACAAAAAATAAAAGAAAATTGTAAAAACATTCAAATATAGATAGAAAATTGTTCTGTTGCTCTATATTGATTAAAAACTAGAAATTATCATGAATTTATTCATCTGATCACCTTGCTTCTTACCCACCTCCAGCACCCTGGCCCAGCTTCCTTCTTATTGGCTTAGGCTGATATTAACCTGCCAATCACACAATGTTGCCTGAAGGTTCAATTTTTCCTTCTGCTATCCTGACCAATGAGAGACAGGTTACTAGGCAGAAAGACAGAGAGACAAGGCAACAGAGGCAGAGATGAGGCAGTGGAAATGCACTCAGGGATAGCCAATTATAGATAAATCAGGTAATAATGCAACAGAGTCCCTATCTGTTCGTGTCTCTGTCTCTCTCACACACACTCATCCTTCCAGTTAAACACACACACAACAAACAGAAGTAGGTCAGGAACCAGCCTTGTGAGGCTGTGTTGGGTCAGCTGGTGCTTCTGCAGGGTGCTGTTAGCTAACTGGCCTCCAAGGTACAGCGCTCCATCTGTGGGTTGTGTTGTGACGTTGGTGAAACTGTTGTAGAGCTGTTGTCTGCACTGCTGGAGGTGCTGCCAGGTTTAATTTACATGGTGATGCCCAGTTAGAACACACGTATTCACAACATGCCAGGTTCGAATTGGACTTTCTGACCTCGAGTCCATGTCATGTTCTTCTTTTCACCATTTTCTGAGGTGGGACTGAGCAGAGTGCAGCTGAACACAGACTCACCACATCAAAAGGCATGTGAAAAAAACTGCAACTTTATGATACGTAAAAGCCGCTAGAAATCAGCAAATGGACGATGATCTTGGGTATGAACGATGGTCAATGTGATCACCAAATGGCTTGACAATGAAGGCAGTTTGCCCATTAATGCGCTGAATCTATATCATTATTATGAGATTAACGCTTGCTCTTCGGCACTCTTTGAAATGTATGAGGGCAGCGGCTGCACATCATCATCATCTCAAAACAAGAGAAAACAGAAGAAGTCTCGCTGTTGGTTTGATTTTAAATTAGAGGTTAATTTGACTCTGCATTTGCTGAAATGCTAGATTATCTTCTCTCCTAAACTTTTTTCCACCATTGATGAAACACTCCACTGTGTGTGGGTGTGCACAGTGAAGAGTGGAGACCAAACAGGCATAAATAGAAAAAAGTGGAAAAGGACAGAGAAATGTTATGATTTAACTCTGATTTAGCTGATATGCATTTACTGATCACAGCTGGCCAATTTATTATGTGAACAAGGCTGTTCTGCTTGAATAGCCTACCTTCTTTCTCTTTATGCTGGAAGTAAGAAATAAACTCCTCCATGTATGTGTCACTCTCAGAGCTAATAAGAGAGCACTGTAATGTTGTGTTGTGGCTAAGGCAGTTGAGCATGTCATCTACTAATTGGAAGACTGGTGGTTTGATCCCTGGCTTCCCCCAACATATACTTGGGCAAGATACTGCAACCCCAGTTGCTCTTGATGCATGCATGATGGCAGGAGGATAAAGCTACCCTAATAGGTGCATATAACCCCATCCACAGGGGGATGATAAGATGAGACTGGCCAACCTTAGTGGATCTTTAATACAGAGACTATTCTGGGCATCTGTCCCTCACAGCTGCACAGCTGCATGTTTAGTATTTTCACTTTTCTGTGACGCTTGTGAACGTCAAAAATCAACAAAAAAGTGTACACAAAATGTTGCACGCAAGCGACTCAAAATTAAAGCTTCTCAGCTGCTTTGTCACAACATTTAACCAGATGTGCATATTTGATTGAATGAATTTTGGTTACACATTAAATAGATTTAATAATAAATGATTAAATGTATAATTTATGCCTTGGATTTAAGTTTCTGTGGGTTAGCAAACAAGATATTAAACCCCTAGTTGCCCCTGATGCATCCATTGGAGTGTGAATGTTAGGAAGTGCTAAGGACTAGATAAAAGTACCGTATGTGTGTGTGATTAGATGAATGAGGAACCATTTTTCCCTAGTGACCGATGGTAGCCAGGAGGTCATTCACCACTCTCTAGGCCTTTCAATTCAATTTTATTTATATTGCACCAAATCACAACAACAGTCGCCTCAATATGCTTTGTATTGTAAAGTACAGAAAACCACAACAATCAGACAACCCCCGTGAGCAAGTACTTGGTGACCGTGGGAAGGAAAAACTCCCTTTTAACAGGAAGAAACCTCCGGCAGAACGAGGCTGAGGGAGGGGCAGCCATCTGCAGCAACTGTTTGGGGGTGAGGGGGGGGACTCATTCATTCAGCCTGCTTGTCCCACACCAACAACTTTCCTTCTTACATTTGATTGCCATAATGTATCTAATGAAGCAGATGTTTTCAAAGTTAAAGGGTGAGAAAACAGCTCTCCTTACTTTGACTTTTTTTTTTTTAAACCTACCTAAGCACACATTGATTCGTGCTGTTATGAAACAGTGAGCTGCTGTTGAGAGCTTCATGCCGAGCAGCAGCTTCTCTTCAGGAGGATGCTGTGTCCGACCCTTCAGTGGACTATTCTTAGATCCAGTTTTCTGGGTCAAAACTGAAGAGGCTCTCTTCTTCCTACTGCCTTTCACATCATCATTTTTTTTTTCTGGCCTTCGTATTTCATGTTTCTGTTAGTTTTTGAAATGTATAAATCTACTTGAATCTGCTTTCATTTTATGTAAAAATACCAGGAAGTTATGTCCACCTTTTATACTGTCTATTGTTTCACCACACAGTGAATGTAAGCAGCACTTCTCAAGTTATGATTGTCTCAAATTTATATAGTTTTTTGTTCTTGCTCCAAATTGAAAGTTTATGATTTGAATTTCTGTATTTTTATGACTCACAACCTAATGAAGCTTGTGTCTGAAAGCCCAAAATGGATATTAAAGGATTCTTATGGTGACATTATTTCCATAACTGCTTTTTCCAAAGTCAAGCAAACTTTGAGCCGCAATTAAATCTTGATTAAACGTTCCTTTTCTTTAGTTTCTTTCTGTACTGCTCTCTTCCCTGTAAATTTCCCTTTGACTGTGAGAGCTCTAAGTCCTGTACAAAAATCTTAATCCCTAATTCCTAACCCTATAATGTCAGAATATCTGATGTTCAAAGTTAATATTCAAACTAACACATACCAAAAACTATGAAACCATTTTTCTTTTCTATGAATAAAATACCTTTACCTTTCTCCAAAACACATAAGGTAAGTTTTAGACATAGCATGGGTTAGACCTCAAACTAAGTTCATACAGCAGTGATTATTTCACTGCCTCATCTGCTGGTTCAGCTGGTAATTTTCTGCATGCTGCTTTCTCTGAAAAGCGGTGCAGCAAATAGGACAATTACATGCATCTCCATTTCAGTGTGTGAAGTTTCCATTTAAAGAAATCACCACCAGTAACTGCAAATTCAGAGCAAACTGCAGTTTTTGCCTGTGTTAACAGAAAATTTTATTAGCACAGTCTGCTCTCAAGAGTGTGAATCCACTAAGCTGAATCTCAGAATAAAAAGTCTTCCATGGCAAGCTGCCCAGATAAAGTCTGTGATGGGAAACACTGGGCTCTTTCTCTGTTGGCACTTGATCTTTTGAGTCCTTTTGTAGGAAAACTAAAATAGACTTTGCATCATCAGGCTTTGCAGGAAACAGTGGAGGACAACTTGGCCTGAAGCAGGATAATAATTGAAACTCGTATCACGTGCTTCCTAGCTCAGTGTTCACATAGGCATGAGCTAATTTATCCCATTACGGATCTTTCACTCTGTCTTTTGTTATCACAGGAAATTGATGTGCATTAAGTTTTTCCTCCATCCTGCCAGCTGAAGTTCAGCCAATCAGAGCGCGTGGTCAACAACAATACCAGCTCCCTCATGGGGCCTGTCATCAGGATAGCGCACACACATAGATACATGCGCATACACACACTGTATGTACATATCAGCTTTCCACAGTATCCGCTTAAGCATGAAAGATGTATTTTACACACAAACACACATATGCAGCTTTATGGACAGAATAATGGTGTTTCCTGTTTATAAAGCTGCCTTCCTGTCAAATTAGAGGAAAAAACCTGAATAGACAGACAGAGGCCTGTGTGTGTGTGTGTGTGTGTGTGTGTGTGTGTGTGTGTGTGTGTGTGTGTGTGTGTGTGTGTGTGTGTGTGTGTGTGTGTGTGTGTCTCTGATAACTGAACAAGCTCATCGCTGCTCTCCATCTTTCAGCGTGGAAGGCTGCATCACTGAAATATTGATGAATCAACTCTGTGTGTGCCCATGTGTGTCCATGTGTGTTTGGCAACATGAAGTCGGTATGTGTGTCATGAGATCACTAGAGAGGGGGAGAGAAAGATATGTCTGCACATAAACATCTTGCACGGCACAGAAAGTGAAAATGGCAATGTAAGATATACCAGATATGTACTATTTTGCTAATACAATGTTGCACTTCATGAGGCATTTAAATAATAAATGTAGAGCATCAACTTCTGGTGGGACAGGGAGCAAGCATGGGCATCTGAGTTGTGAGCTCTGATACGCCAACAAGAAATCCCGGCACAACTCGTGACCTGACTATAAAATGACCTCAAACTGAGAATTATGACTGGAGGCTTAACGAAAATAAATAAAAAAGAAACCCAAACTCCCAAAGCAAGGTAACCAATACCACAATGGAACAGGGCAGACCAGCACCAGTCGCTAGCACAGCTACCTCCAAGAGTAGCCTGCAGGTAATCAAACAAATACAGGCCCTACAGCGGGGCTCATGAAATACATTTGTCCAAGGTTTAGAATTTTTCTTGGAGACACTGTGAGGGCCACATGCTCTGGTAAAGTAAAGTAAACTAAAATTAATATTGTATCCTAAGTAATATATTATCATTTGATATATAACCACCCAAATGAAAGAAGATATCACTGAGCTCAGAGAGGGCATTGACCAGAAGTTTGCACGCACCAAGGAAATACAGGCGTGGAGTCTTAAAACAAACGGTGCTTTACAAGAATTAATACAGAACCAGGAATTGATAATGGCCATATTAGACGACTTGAAGCTAAGATCCAGATGAAGCAACATACGGATCTCTGTATTTCCAGAGGACGCAGAATCAAAGAGTGACCGGGTAGCAAAGTTTGTGGACAAATGGCTCAAAGAGGAATTCTCAATTGATTCGGACCTCCAGATTCAACGCGCACACCGGGCACCCAGTCTAACCCAGTAAATTCCTTTTTTTACACAGTGGATTCAAGCACTGGATAAATTCAGCGAGTTTTCTGGATATATAACGTAAATATCCAGAAAACTCAAATTCTTCAACTGCTTACCAGACCGGAAACTTAAGGAATTTAAAATTAATTGGGGAGCTAAACCACTCAAATATCTGGGTGTAACTCTAAATAAAAATTCATCAAAACTATACAAATCCAACTATGACCACACAAATACTAATGTAGGAAAAGACATTGATAGATGGTCTACCTACTTCTTTGGATTAAATGATAGAATTAACGTGATTAAGATGAATATTCTGCCATGCCTATTATATTTATTTGCATCACTGCCAATAGAAATACCACAAATCTAATTCCAAAAATGGGATAAGCTTGTTTCTAGATTAATATGGGAAGGAAGGCGACCTAGAATCCACTATGCTACAGTGCAGCTACCTAAAGACAGGGGGGCTATGGCACTCCCAAATTTATAGGAGTATTTCCATGCAGCTCACCTGCACTACCTTGTCTGTTGATGTGATGCGAGTTGTGTTGCACGATGAAAAGAAATCGAAACCTGATCCAAACAATAACTGGAGAGACAGAGTAGAAGTTATAAGAATTAAAGTAAGGACCCTAACCCAACAGAATGAATTTAGACCAGGCAAATTTGACTCAAATTTTAAGAAACGGGCAGGAAAAGGTATTATAGTTATATGTACACTTATTAAAAAAGGTCAGATGCAGAGTTTTCAATACCTGAACAACAGGTATAATCTTACAAACTAGGATTTCTTTAGATATCTACAGATACAGGATTGTTATATAAACTGTTTAAGGATAAATGAGGACAAAATGCATCCAATTCTAAAGATATTTGTACTCTCTTATCAAGAAGCAGTCCCCAGACTGGCATTAACCCATGTACCTCATTCTTATGGAAGCTAGAAAATGCTCAACTTTATATGTGAAAAATAAATGGGAGCAGGAGGAGGGTGAGGAAATGCCAGAGGAGGTGTGGTACGAGATGTGGGCAGCACATCACTCTGCGACACAGTCACTGAAATGGATGGAATTTAGTTGGAAGAAACAGATGGCCATGAAACAGCCATGCTGGAGACTATGTGATCACATGAAACCAAACCATACTCATATTTTTTGGTCATGTAGGAAAATAATACCCTTCTGGGATGTTATTCACTCAGCTGTTGTTGGAATACTTGGTTATGCAATTCCACAATCATTCCAGATCTTATATTTGGGTCATCTTAAGGAATATGTGCACCCAAGGGACCAATTCAAGGTTCTCCAGGCAGCAGTAAAGAAAGCAATAACTTAAAACTGGCTAGACTGAACAACCATGGACATTGGACGACTGCTATCAAAGAGATTTTTATGATGGAGAAACTCACAGACAGACTGAGAAGGAAGGAAGAAAACTTTTTACAAGACTGGGACAAATGGTTAACATACAAACGAAGAAAGGATATAAGTAATTCAAATTACACAGTAGGGCAGAAAAGCTCTGACGCTGCTGGCTTGGGTTTGTAAATGTTCATGTATAAACTATGCAAATACAAAAACTTTAATTAAAAGGTTTAGGTGAAAAACGAATTAATGTAAACAGTTTTATATAAACCATGTAAAAACAGCTAAGGTCTAAAACAGACCGCTACATGCATTTGCTTTTTAATTTTTATTTTAACAAATGCACTTAGTTTATGCCAGCATCAGCTCATAGTGTCGTGGTTAACACATCCGCTTGGCAAGTGGAAGGTTGCTGGTTTGTTTCCAGCCAGAGACACAGATCCTCTTTGGGGTTGTGTCAGGAAGGGCATCAGCCGAGCTGCAGACAGGTGTGCATGCGCAAGTCATGCTTCCTGCTCTTTCAGTTGTCTATCAGTGCAGAAGCGTAGTGATATATGTGTATACATAGTAAAATATTTCGAAGATGCAGCTGGCAACCATTTTGCCTAGCAGAAAAAACTTTTATACTCTTTCATGTAGCTGAATCATAAGAGAGTGTATTGATATACTAACAGAGATATAATATGTAACTAGTGAGCCCTATTAGTGCCACTGGTAGGAGGGTTTTAGACTTGCTTAAGATGAGTATCTGAAGAGTAAATATGAAGTTACACCAACTGGAAGAAACAGCTAGTAGTACCACAGTCCTCAGGAAAAGTACCACTAAAGCTCACTCATGAACACATTATTTAGCTTTTAATAAATTAAAAAAGGGGAAAAAAGTATTTTTCTTAAGCAAAGCTGGAGCTTCATATTTATCAGGAGAGATTTTCTTATTTGCCCTAAGCAGGAATCCAAATAAGCATTTTTCTCAAAATGCTGAACTGTTGCTTTAATCTTCCTCCAAAAACATGCTGCAGCTTTCACCAGGAAAGAAATGCCACGATTAGTTTGTTACACTCCTCCTGATACAGGGTGGCAGATACATCTTACACAATTTTACAGTTCAAACATCTTTATCATCACACTCTTTGCTCCTAATAAATCCTATATTTAAAAGTTGGGTTTGACAGTGGACAGTGTTTTTTTTGTTTTTTTAAAAATTATCTACTATAATATATTAACAAATAGGACATTTTTGCTTCATGCTTTGATAACTGTTGAGGAAAATTATTTCTCAGATATGAATGTCTGTGGCTTTTATTATGAAATTTTATTGCCTAAACTGTCAAATAAAAAAAATGGATTTGCATTTGTGTCTGTATTCCAGCAAAATAAACTTTGGTGGGTTATGTTCTGCTGATTGCATGGCATTTACTGGATTTGCCTCCTCCTGTTGGATGCAGATGATGACGGATGGAGAACAAACTGTAATGAGATTTGAGGCTTCACGTCATGGCTGTTTAAGTGGTTTTTGCATCGACCAGTACTAATGTGAAACAGATTCTCAGAGATGTCCTGACCTTTGCTCTCCCTTCATTCTAACCTTTTGTTTTTCATGCTCAGTGTCTTTTTCTTTTAGCGTTTCTTTTCTCCTGCTTGTGTGTCTGCCCAGGAAGCTTTCTGTCTCTCTGCTGCATAGTGAGACCTGTTGTCGTCACGTTGTATTTATAGCCCGGTCGCTCCCAGCAGGCCTCGGCCTCACTGTGGTTGGCTGGCTGATGCCGACGAGCCAGCTCAATGTGCAACACTTCCCATTCTCTTTGCTTTCCCATCAGCAAATGGATCAGTCACAGCCAGAAGAATTTGAGCACGCACTTATGGCCAGATTATATATCCATAAACAAGTATGCAGGCTGGCTCTCTCTCCCACACACACTCTCAATGTAATGCATTTATAAATGCTTGTTTTTTTCCTTCTTTAGCATCCTCCTCCTGCAGACTCCACTGCTTTCTGCAATGTTTCATTTAAATTCAGCAGTTTCTGGCAATCTTTCTGACAGATAAACCAGCAAACTATCAGCATGAAAAACGTTGCATCATTATTGTGGAAATTAAAATTTAAGCTTCAGAACCAGATATATTTTTTCCCTTCACGTTTGCCTTTGTTGTCAGAACTAAGCAACAACCTTCAGAGCTGAAAATTTAAGTCACTGCCGTTCCTCTATTGGCCACTTGAGGCTGGCTCCCAAAGCAACTCAATCCCCACAGACTCCCATAAAATGACCAAAATTACGGCATAAAAAAAAAAACATGTTTACAGCCTGGTACAAATAACGGTTTCAGTTTTTGGAGTTAATTTCTCCTTGATGAAACCTGTAAGAGACGTTTGAAATAATTTGGTTGTTTAATGTTTCAGTCAGTAAAAGTTAAAGGCACAGAGTTTTATAGAAAGGTTTATAATTATAATATAATGTGTGTTTGCTTGTATTACTCGAGGGACATAAATCTGAATCTGTTTACAGTTTGATGTAATTTCATCATCTTTTAATTTTGGGACAAAGATCTGACTTAAGGTTAGTGTAAGGTTAGCTTTCAGCTTAGGTTAGGCACATTGTGTTTATGGCTATGGTTAGAAATGAGTGTAAGTCAATATGATGCCCTTTAGATTGATGGAAAGATTTTATGTCTGAGACTGAAACCTTGATCTGCCTGGATGTCTGGAAACAGAATCATGACTTCAGTGACTCCAGTGAGTCGACTGTCATCTGAGTGGAGGTCATTTGGACTCTATCCTGAGTCATCCCCCCCCCCCCCCACCTCCTCTTCTTGTTTTCCTGCCTTCTTTAAATCATCACCCTTTGTTGCACCAGCTTGAATCAGAAAAGTTAACTGAAAGATTTGAAAGATAGTGTTTTTAACCTTAACTGACTTTCCTTTCTTATGCTTTAAATTACTTTTGCAGACAAATATATAGTGATTTAATGAACGTGCTGCAAATGTTGAAAGGTTTGGTCAAAAGATACTGACTGCAGTGTTAAGCAGTGAAGGGATTACTTGTGAAGATATGCCTATTCATGAAAAGATTGACATTGCTCTCTAGTCTCTACAGGGAGCTGTTTGTGGATGGATTCAATAAATTAGATGGGAAATGCTAATTTGTGAGTTTTAGAGGTTTTAGTAGTTTAGCTGTTTCCTTCTACTGATTGAACACTAAGCTAATCCTTATTGTTCACACAGGAGCTGCATTGACCTCATATTAATCGGTGTAGCTCCCAAATAATTCTAGACAAGAGAAGTGGCCGAGTGATGTCCTTGTTTTAGGACTCATCCCTAAACCTCTATTACAGTTTTTTGTTTTTTTTTCCCCAGTGGTTTTTGTATTAAAAGTGGTATGAAATGTTAACAATCAGATGCTAACCTGTTAACATGAAATTTGCTGCTGGAAGTTCCTTATGCAGCATTCACGCCATGAATGAGAAAGTTATGAGAGAAAATCGTGATCTGATAACTGAGATTGCAGTTGTTATCTTCTTGTGATGATAGAAAGAGATAAATGTTAGCTACATGTCTTCAAGAGACACTATGATAACTAACACACAAATTAGTCACCCTGTAGTAACAAGTAGAATTTGAAGAAATGTTGAATAACTACTGCAGAGCTGGACATGAGAGGGTTGAAAATGCTGTAGTTGCAAGTATAGTATTATATTTAGACTATTAACCTTTAGCTCATTACACTGTAAAACAGACTCTGGCTCCGGGTTTTTTGGCATGAACATCCTGTTTTTACTGAGACACTGAGAGGTGGACTTGCTGGTGTGTTATGGAACATTGTCCTGCTGCATAATACAAGTAAGCTTGAGCTTCAGGGCACAAACTGATGGCCGGACATTTTTCTTCTGGATTTTCTGGTAGGGAGCAGAATTTATGGTTTCATCAGTCCAGATCCTGAAGCAGCAAAGCAGCCCCAGACCATCACACCACCACCACCATGTTTGATTGTTGGTGTGATGTTCTTTTTATGAAATGCTGTGTTAGCCTCACACCAGATGTAAAGGACTCGGACCTTCCAAAAAAAAGTTCACATTTTTTCTCGTTAATCCACAAAACATTTTCCCAGGAGTACTGGAGATTATGAGCAGTTTTTTTTTCTTCAAATTGTGAAAAATGATCACACCCCAATGAAAAAGGGTTTCATTGGTCTGTAATGAGTTTTTTTTTTTCTGCACTTTAAGTTTAATTTTAATTTAATGCTGGAAATCAGTGCAGAAGAAATACACTTGTTTCCTGACAGTGTTTGCAGGCTGTTTGTATTTAGGCTAACCAGCATTTATGCACAGTACACAACAACATTGTTCTAATTTAATTGGATGTTGTTATATTTGTGAATGGATGTAACTGGGGTTTGACACAGTTTCATGAACCCGCTGAGGCTCACAGGGAGCTGTTTATAATCAAAGTGGCAATAGACAGCAATTCACAACAAACCCCCTCCCCCAGCGACCAATTGTAAAGACTGCCTTCCACTGTCAAAAATCTTCTTGTATTAGGCTAACAAGCAGATAATAGGTTTTGATACTTGATCAGTGATCTGAATGTAACTTCTGAACGCTCTCGAGACCTGCAGCCCTCACCATCCAGTGAAGGTCCAATCCCAGGTTCATGCTTGTTTTAATTACAGTCTCCTTCTTTTCTGTACAGAGTAATTGTTATTTTTTTTGTTGGTTTATAATGTTTTTAATTGTAAGTGACGTGGCTCTAAGATTTCTTGACACCAGTGGTATTTGTCAAAGTTAAGAAGGGTTAGTGTGTAATTATTGGGAGTAAAGAAAGGTGGATATTGGATAGATATGCTCCCTGAGCGACCGTATAATATATTGACATGAACTGTGGATGAATTAAATGTCCAAGCACCCTCTGGAAGCACTTTGAGGATCCTGGATTTGGATTTAAAAGTTTTCGCCACTTTAAGTTAAAACATGTTTTGTTTTTTCTAGATTAGTACAAAATGTATGAGACAGGCTCCTAGTGGAGTAAACGTGAAGCTTTGAGTTAAAGTGTCAAGTTGCCATTTAAGTAACCAACATTTCACAGGCTACATTATAAAGCCTGTGTATAAGGGGTCCATAGCCTGTCGGGAGGGGGGGGCACATAAGATGCATGAGAGAGAAAATCCCTGACATGAATCAGCCCTTTAATGAAACTGAAAGAATATGACAGAACACAAAGCGCAGCAAACCAGTTCCTGACACACACACACACACATTCGCACACCAAACACAAAGACAGCTCGAAACAAAGAGGCTTTCTGTGGAAACCTGCTGCAATCACATCCCCTCTGAAGGACTCCACTGTCCTCTGCATGGGTATAAGAATGTGTTTTCGTGCTCACCCATACAATCCAGTAGACAGTGAAAGCCCTATAGGCTGCACAGTGTTGACACACAGACTGTCCTGGAATGTGGCTAGACTTTACACATAGGATGCAAAGCAAGATACAAGTGGGGAACAAGATACATGTACAGGTGGAAACAATCAATCACAGGTGAAACCAATGAGGGCGGGGCAAAGACCCACAAAGGAAGGAAATAAGGAGAATCAGAAAGTAAAACCAAAATAAGACACAAGAGAAAATAAACCTTCAAAGTAAAACAAGAAATGACTAAAAGACATAGCTAACACTGAGGCGTGAAGAATACACTAAACATAATGACAGGATGAAGCAGAAACACAAACACAACTTTTCAACAGAATACCAGGGCCATGATGCTCCCCCTGAACAAATGGTAAAACAAAGTTAAAGTAACAATTTTCAGACGTTATTAAGCCAAGAGATGGATATTGGGTAAGATCAAAGCTTAAGAGATGAACAAATTATTACAGTTAATCCTGATGGGGATATGAATGTCTGCACATGTCACATCAGTCCAGCAGTCTGTGGTTGAAACACTAAAAACTAAAAATGTAAACCTCTGCATGTATGCGTCCACAAGATCTGGCATTTCCATACTTCCTATTCGCTGTCTATGCAAGTAGTCATGCAGTGCATTCTGGTACTGTCACATTGTGTTTGGAGGAATGTGGCATCAAGATGCCCCCTTATGCGTTTGCATAAAGTTGAGGTCTAGGATATTGAACTGATATGAAGACAGATTTGCCACATGCTTTCCTCATTTCTTGTCTCACAGTTTTTCAGAAAATCTGCAAACGAGTCACTGTGGTTGTTTGGGTTGGAAACAAAGAAGTGCTAGTCCAGTCGGGTGAAGCTACAAGTTTGTGGAGTTGTAGGAGGACACACACCATTAGTGTCATTAGAGGATAGGTCCTGATATTCATGCTGTCATTACAGTATGCTTTCTAGTCTAGGTAATCCCTGAAAAAAAGATTTTAATCTCAAGGAATGTCTTATCTAAATACATTTTAAATAAACCATTCAACGTTCAAATGTTTGTGACAAAACAGCTAAACCAAAGGGATTTTAACAATGATTGACTTATTGACATATTTTTCTGGGTAATTTTATACTGCTCTACTTTGACATGCTTGTGGTTTGTGTCCGAAACGCTGCAGAGTTTCAGCAGAGCTCAGCCTGTTGTGGCGTGTGTGTCGTCATGTCGATACTAAGCTGCCAACCTCCAGCATCCGTCTGCCTCATCAGCACAAAGTCTGCACCGACTGCAGCAACTCAGCTATTTAATGTCCACTTAGTTTGACCTTGCCTCAATCAAAAGTCACCCGAAGGCACTTATATTGTAAAGTAAAGACCCTACAATATTAGAAAGAAACCTCAACAATCACATGAGCCCCTGTGAGCAAACACTTAGTGACAGTGGGGAGGAAAAACTCCCTTTTAACAGGAAGAAACCTCTGGCAGAACCAGGCTCAGGGAGTGGCAGTCACCTGCTGAGACCAGTTGGGGGTTAGAAGAAGAAGAAGAAGAAGACTTTATTTGTCATTATATATAAACATATAAGGGGAAGGAGTCAGGACAAAAGACACAAATCAGTACTTTTTTGTATGTTTGTTTACATGTGAGACAAACTGATTATGATGCAGGGCAAATGTTAAAAGATCATCACAATAAAAGCTACAAGGAAAATTCAAATCTACTGTGACCCAATTGGTATCAATTTACAGCAGGCAATTTATATAATTGATAGATGGCACGTGTCCTTCATCCTACTTCTTTTGAACATGTTTTTTATTGATTATGTTCCTTATGTTTTGCTTTTTTGTGTATGTATATTTTAATGTGTTGCCTCACATGTTCTATAAAAATGATAAGCAAAATAGCACGTATTTGAAACATGTATCAATAATTTACTGTAACACAGTCCTAAAATCCACATCCGCTTCGATGTGCACCCTTATAAGCAGTTCTATATATAATATCACCACAGTCTAGCGTTTCTCAATCAATAAAGTTCTTTTTCAAAAGGTTAGACCTTTTTCTTGTTACAGCATGACCTTTTTCTGAAGTAATGAAAAAAAAAACCCAATGAGTTACCAGCCAGTGAAATACTGGGTCATTTACGGACACTTGCTTAATTATGTTTGATAGCAAATACTTTCTGTTAGTGTTTAAAACTAAAGCAGTTCCTGTTACATGACGGTATCAGTTTGTCATTTTAATTTTGCACATTGTGTTCTGTATTTAATGAGTTTTTGATGTTACGTTACATACAGAATCTTTACTGCACACATCCTCGACACCCCTGCAGGATGTGTAACAGACATTATAAGCACACGACACAGTAGCTTCAGAAATATGAATCAAAGTATTGTTTGAATTTTTTTCAGGCGATGGAGAGCAAGCTGCTGGTTGGCGGGAAGAACATAATAGATCACACCAATGAGCAGCAAAAGATGCTGGAGATGAAAAGGCAGGAGATTGCTGAGCAGGTAAACTGGTGTTTGCAATGTTCAGACCAAAAGGCAGTTAGATATTTTTATTCTTAGATACTGTAGTACATCAATTTACCCAATACAGCTGCACAGTCTGCACTTAATGCTAAAATTTAACAGCTTATAGAAAGGAGTGACTTCTGTATTCTGAACAATAAAAACACTACAGAGCTAAGGGTAATCCACAAAATATTTGCATTCTGCTTTCAGACGCGTAATGAGCGGGAGATCCAGCAGCAAATGCTGGCTCAGGATGAAGAGACGCTGGAGCTGAGAGAGACTTTCACTTCTCTGCAACAGGAGGTCGAAGCCAAGACAAAGAAACTCAAGAAGGTAAAATATCACTACGTGTACACATGATAATGCAGAAAAAAAGTCTCATCTACACAAGTAGAAATATAGAAGGCATGCTTATTTAAACTTAGCACAAAAAATAAGGAAATTTGTGTTTGGTTGATCATTTCTTTGTTGTAACAATGCTTCATGGCAATAAATCTTACATCTTTGGAAAGCCTGTTTATTTCCCCTTGAATGTGCCATATTTGTAAGGAAAATAGTTTTGTGGGTTGAGCAGCAGAGTTGAGTATGTTGGTTACGTCTGTGAAAAACTCACCAAATCTCTGCCAATGCCAAACAGCTTATTCAGCTATTATCCTCCAAGCTGACAACACTAACCCCCACAGAGCGGGGTTTATCAGACACTACATCCAGAATTTGCAGTTTCCGTAACAAGGTATTTTTTTACTGAGTTTTGTCTGGCCTCTACCCCGCAACCTGCTCAGCTTGGTTAGACCTGCCAGGAGCTTAAGCCCCCACCGATATAGCTCTCAAGGGTCACTGAGACACACAAGCTCCCCTACAACGACAAGGTATCAACACATTTGCAGCCTTATGTCCCAAAAGGGATGAAGAGGACTAAGGTTAAGGACCTCCAGAATTTGGGAGTGGAGAGGGTGGAGTGGCCTGCCTGCAGTCCTGACCTCAACCTCACTGAACACTTATGGGATCAGCTTGGGCGTGCTGTTTGTGCCAGAGTGACCAACACAACCACACTGGCTGACTTGTGACAAATGCTGGTTGAAGAATGGTCCCACAGCAGTGCGTGACCAAGCTGTTGACCAGCATGAGGAGGCGGTGCCGGGCTGTTGTGGCTGTGTGTGGTTCTTCTACATGCTACTGAGGCCCCTGTTTGTTAAATGAATAAAATTCAGTTTCTTCAGACTTGAATCATCAACAACACCAAACAAGAGTCAATACCAGAATAAGCTGTTTGGCACTGGCAGAAAAGATTCTGCAAGGTTTTCAGAGACGTAACCGCAACTCTGCTGCTCAACCCACAAATGCATTTTCCTGACAAATGTGGCTCCATTTAAGGGGAAATAAACTGGCTTTCCAAAGGTGTAAGATTTATTGCCAAGAAGCATAGTTACAACAGAGAAATAATTGACCAAACACAAATTTCCATAATTTTTGTGCTAAGTTTATATACATGTACACACTTTTGCAAAAGAGGACTTAAATTATAGATGTGTTTTAACATGCACACACTTATAGGCCTTCCCTGTTGGTTCCTAATGTGGGAATGTCCCTCTTTACTCCTTCCCTTCTTTGACCCCTGACCTGGATCCCAAATGACCCCTTGCCTTGGACACTCGCTTCGTTCGGACACACACTTAAATCTCAGTACCTCAAGGTTTGTCCTGCCGTCCCCTTCCCTCCCCCCGTCTACCGTTTTACACCTTCATGCTTTCCACACCATTCTCAGTCTTCTTTTATTTCCTGGTCAATTTGCTCCAAATCCCCCAGTAACTCACTAAATGTCTCCCTCGCCACTGTAAACACTGAACCTATCACACCCTTCACCTCTCTTTTCGTTTCCCCATCTCGCTGCACGGACGCGACCAGCAGGACTAACACCGAGTGGCCCATTGTGCAACAGCAAGCAACAGTGTGACTAATGATCCTATGCTGATCTTTGCTGCCCTGACTCCCAAACGTGGTCCATCGGCTCCTCTCACGCTGCATGATGCTGTCACTCTGAAGAAAAGAGTGAGCGTAAAAACATTTTCACACTGTGCATTCAGAACTCAGAGGGCAGTCCGTAAAGCTCAGCGTGCACAAAAATGTCACTGACATCAAGCCTGTTTGCTGAAAAAAAAAACTGTGCAGAACTCTATCTTTCTTTTTCTTGTTTTCCTTTCAAATTCATTATTTAATGAGCAACTGAGAAGTTAAACATGTTTAGTTAGAACAATAGTTTGTCAATTATCAACTGTGCCTGCAGTGCAGCTCCCCTCCAATCAGACAATCACTTGTAAAAAAACACTACACAATCAACTATCTGGGATTAATTTTGGATTATTCCCAGATTAATCCAAAATTAATCTTCCTCCAGCCTCCAAATGAACAAACACGTGGGATAAAATGTGCTATTCACTAACACAGACTACAACACCAAATGCAAATAAAAAACACTGATAATATGAAGATGACACATGAATAAGAAGCAATGAGACAAGCCAGAGGCAGCAGAAGGCCTCCTTTAGGATGGGTGGCAGATACCAGGCCTGGCAGAGCTACCTAATAACTATGAGAGAGGGTGACAAAGAGGGAGGGAGGGCTGGGCAGAGAAACCAGAACAAATAATTGTGTAGGGCAAGTAGGTATTTATTGGAGTGCAACAGGAGGGGAATTGTCTGGGGTGTGGTCCCACTCCTGGACTTCAGGTAAATAACCCCCAGTAAATAAATGCACAGTTGTGCAGGTGGAAAGCTATCAATGCAACTTACCTAGCATCGTCTCAAAAATTTATTGGCCACTATGGCTTCCACAGAGGACTTAATCGTACAATATCACATCTCCACAGGATATGTGAGAGCTGGCATTAGTCAGACGTCATTAGAATCTCAGTCTGTGTCTATTTAGCAGTTGCACTGTACAGGTTAATTACTTATTATTGAGGGCCGTACAGTACAGTACTAATGGAAAGACTTAGAATCAAGACTTTTGGATATGATACAAACATTAGTTGCTAGCTAAATTGGTTGGGAGTGATTCCTGGAGGTTTCCAGTGCCAGTGGTTGAAGTCAGTTGAATCAGAAGGCACAGCACCAAAAATCTCCTAGTGATTGCTTTGGTTGCTAGCAGATTGCCATGGTTGCCTGTAGTTTTTCATGTTTGTCTGTAAATACTTGTTGACTACTTGCCCAGCGATAGTAAAACTTGAAAAAGTGCCATGCAAAGCCTTTAAATAAAAGGTACGCTTTTTGAAACATGTTGGCTGCAGCGCTGAGGCGCAGCTTTTATTTTGAAGGCAAACCTTCTCCGTTTCTGGTTTGTGTCTCACTTTTCAAAGTTTCACTACAGCTCGGAGAGTAGCTGGACAGTGATTGTAGACATTCACTTCCATTCAAACTGCAACAGCAGCAATATCACAAGGACGCTTTTGCCAACCAGCTGGGGAATACACATTTTTCCCTAGCAACAGGCGGTTGCCAAAGTGTTACTGCTTGGTTTGTTGGCCTGTGTGACTGACACTTTAGCAATAATTTTTCCAGCAACTGCCATCAACCTCTAGCAATCACTGGCATTTGGGTGGGGAATACAAATTTCTCCCTCATGACATGTGGTTGCCATATGGTTGCAGACTAGTCTCTGGGGCCTTGTTCACTTGATCCCATATTGTAACTTTTCATGTTTCACTTTTCAGCTTAGTGTAGACATGAAGGGACATTTTATCAGGGTCTTGCAGAGAGGTGGAAGCAAATGCATACCAAGAGCATAACGTGAAGCAGAGAACAAGCTGCATTGGAAAGCTGATGAGTTAACAAAACTAAATAAGTATATATATATATATATATATATATATATATACAGATGAGAGACAGATGAGAGACAATCATCCACAGGTAAAAATAATGAGGGTGTGGCAAACCATCACAAAGGAGACAAACAAAAACAGGAAGCAAAAACCAAAACAAGACGCATGAGAAAACTGCCATGCAAAAAGATAAATAAGACTAGAAACACACAGAAACACAGCAAAACCAACAAGAACCAAAACTCGCCAAAGACTTTACAAAAACATCTTTTTAACTGCATGGACACGACCACTTTTAGCCCAAAGAGAGACACCCATGGAGGTCTGGTGCTTGGGTGTTACCCTTTGCATCCACCATAATTAGGTTTACTTCAAGAATCACTTATTCAGCTGTAATACTGAAAATGTTGAAAAAAAAAAAAAAACACATAAAGAGTGAGAGTACCCCTCCATGATGTGTCATTAAGGCCTCAGCTTTGTGAACACAGCAAAAGTCTAAATTAAACTCCAGCTCCAATTCCAGGTTTTTTTTTTTAACAATGAGTCAAATTCTAAGCCAGCTTTGGTGAAAATCTGTCTGAATAAAGGAGCCATCGTGTCATGGAGATTTTCCTTGCCTGCTTCTTATTGATTTGATCATTTTCAAAGCTTTTCGCTCGCTGTGTCCAAGCTGCAGAGCCTGCAGTGTCATGATTCAGGGCTGAAGTCAGGATTTGCTTTTTTGTTTGAAGCCCTGGGTGAAGTCAAAGAATGAACAGTGTGAAATCTCAGGAGGAACGAGGAGGAGGAATTAGAGGAGGAGTGCTGCCATGTTGTTGTGCTCCCATTGGCTGGCCTGTTCACCAGACACCAGTGCCTCCAGTGCTGTTGCTACGGGCAACCAAGCTGCAGCGAGTTGTAGACCAGTTTATCTTCACTGGGAACCTCAGTCCTGATCGCCCCTCTCTGCTTGTTTGCCTTTCTCCTTTCTTCCAGCTGTACACCAAGCTCCAGTGCATCAAAGCAGAGATCAAGGACGTGAACGACGAGCACGTGAAGAGCAGACAGGAGCTCGAGCAAACTCAGAACGAACTCACCAGAGAGCTCAAGTTCAAGTGAGTCGACCTCAGATCACAAAGAGTCCTCAAAAATCACCATTAAGTGCATACAGTACAGGCTAAATTTAATTCTTCCAAGCAGCGAGGGATCAGAGATCAGCCTCGTTTAAACATCCTTTAAATGCATAAAATCTCGCAATTCAGGCGGTGGTAACACCACTGCACCAACAACAGTTACCGCCTTTGGGATCTCTTTACATCATAAGAGTCTAAAGAACAAAATGCTTTAAGCTTTTACTTCTTGTCTTTAATTCTATGTGAAAGTAAACAGTGGAAATGTGCTTCCACAGCGATTGTATTTCTGCAAAGGTAGAGCCTTTATTTTCCAATGTTTTTTTTTACTCCCCTGCTGTGTTCACACATCACTG
This sequence comes from Archocentrus centrarchus, assembly GCF_007364275.1. Taxonomy (NCBI): domain Eukaryota; kingdom Metazoa; phylum Chordata; class Actinopteri; order Cichliformes; family Cichlidae; genus Archocentrus; species Archocentrus centrarchus. Next base: position 7,996,815 of record NC_044369.1, on the reverse strand, counting down.
CAGTTTGACTAAATTAATCTTTTCTTTATTGTCAGAAGTCTTACTTTGCTTTCCAAAAAGAGCCCTACTAACAGCTGTAATAGCAGCTGTTTTTCTCTTTCTTTTTTCTTTTATTTCTCAGAGTAAGAAACGTGCTTTATGGCATTATTGTATTAAAGAACGTAAAACATTTGTTAATCTTTTCTTTTAAATCTGGTTTTCTGCAGCCAGTTAATGACTTTGTTTCTTTTTATTTGAAGTAACAGCCAAAACTATAAAAATGTTCCTTATCAAGAGTTATCAATAGATTTAGTGTTTATGAATAAAAAAGGCTTCACAAATTCAAAATAATGTTAGTTTTTCTGTCTACAATTTGAAGAATGTACTAATAAAACCCCAAATTTTAGTCACAATGCTGCTGTTATTACAACCATGTGACTCCAGGGACTTGTATACAATATAAACCATTATTTCTTACATCGAGCTGTATCGCTGCATCACTTTGTGTTGTGTACACTCAGGTATTTGATCATTGAGAACTTCATCCCGCCCGAGGAGAAGAATAAGATCATGAACAGGCTGATCTTTGACCCCGAGGAGGATCAGTGGAAGTTCCAGCCACTTGTTCCCGCTGAAAGGTCAGTGTCATTTTTTTTTTTTTTTTTTTTTTAGATGTAACAATATTTCATTAAAACAATAAACTCTTAATTTCAGTCAGGTTTCATGACCTTTTGACCTTTGGGCACTGTGCTTCACTTGCTTATCGCTTCTTCCCGTCATCCTCCACTACTGGTTGAGTGGTGCCCTCCTTTCTTGGCTGCATTCAGAAGCATTTTTGGCATTTTGAGAATTGATTCCTGATTGATTTTTGAATGTCTCATTGATCCTGACTCTCCTTCCATTCAGCAAATCCTCACAGATGAAGAAAAGGCCCACATCTGCAGTCGGATACAAACGACCCCTCAGCCAGTATGCCAGGGTTGCCATAGCAATGGGAGGTCATTCCAGATACAGGGTGAGTGTGGCTGTGTGGTGACTTGAAATCCTCTTTTTGAGGACTGATATTTTTTTAATTTTAATATTAACTCTCTTTAAATAAATTATTAATATTTTTATTTCCATCCATCCATTCTCTTCTGCTCATCCAATTCAAATAAAAGGATCAGGAAACATCAAAGTATACAGTCAGTCCATTTGTTCCAAAATCAGTTAAATTTGTCCTTTTGGATCCCGAAAGACTAAGTGTCAGTTTTTGAAATGTAAATATTACTCTTTATCTTATATAAATGGTATATAAGGACAAATTAAAGAGCAGATGTATGCAAGAAGACACTGAAATATGAAAATTAGCAATTAACAAAGAAAAGGGAACAAATAAGGCACAGGAAATTCAGGAAAGTAGAAACAAAGTGGTATATGAAAAGCTGATTAAAAAATCCTTCACTATAAAGTGAAGCCAACAAAACCTTGATGCAAATTTGTTGCATGCACCGCTAACTTTATTCAAGCGTTTACTTTGAAATGCACAGACTAAACTTTTACTAGAGAGTTAACGCAGCAGTCAGTAAGTGTGACCGTGGAAACGAAGCTCCCAGCGCACAGTCTTTTTGCTGATGTTAATGCCAGTGGAGGTTATTGAGTCAGCAGAGCGTTGGCGACCTTAATGCCCTATAAGCCTCAGCACTCGGCAACCATGCTCCATAACTTTATGTGGTCTGCCACTTTGTGGATGAGTTGCTGTGGTTCCTAAACTCCACTCTGTGAACAAAAAAAGCACTTAAAGTTGATTGTGCTATATCCAGGAGGGAAGAAAAGGTCATGAACTGACTTGTTGCATTCTTATTCTTCCACAAATGTTTGTAAAGGCAGACTGCATGGCTAGGTACTTGATTTTAGAAATCTGTGGTAATGGGACTGAAAACATTTGAATTCAAAGAGGTGTAGCCCCGTGCTTCTGTCCATATCATGCATCACTGACTGTGGCTATTTCTCTGTGTTCAGGCTGAGAACATCATGTTTCTGGAACTGGACGTGACTCCTCCAAACACCACCTTATTCGATCGCTCGAAGGACGCAGAACTGAACCAAAGTCCCTCTCTGGACAACTCACCAACCAAGGAGAAAGGCATCCGAAAGTCTCACTCCTGGTGAGTCTGATTCCCTTCAATACAACCTCTTCTCATATATTCATAATTAAGAAGGATGATGTTATCTTTCTTTATTGGCTTATTACATTTACTGCACTTTGATGCTGCTGCTTCAGATGTTTTTACATCTGGAAATAGAAATAATTTGATGCTGTTGATTACATTTTTAAAAATTGACACCTAAGATTAAGTTAGTTTGTTTTATTTGTAACGTTTAACATTTTTAACTGACTTCTGGAGAAGTTTTACAGTAGTGCAGGCTATTGCTTTGCTGCTTCACTGCATATCTTTTACACAGCTGGTCACATTTGAGAGATTAAAAAAGAGGATTAGTAGGGTCTAAAATGTGCTGGTATGGCTAATATATCATTCAAGAGCATCAAATAACTTGATTAATAACAAATTACAGGAATTATGTGTTTTAGATTTATTTTCCTTGGTCTTAAATATATATATATATATATATATATATATATATATATATATATATATATATATATATATATATATATATATATATATATATATATAATTATTATATTATTGATGAGATTTATTTATTATGATTCATATGGTGCCCTGGTATCAAAAAGCTGAGAATATTTTATCTTTTTTTTTTCTGCTTGTGCCGTTCAGCCTGTATGTGACCACTAAACTGTAAATGGTTTAGCATCGGATCATCTCTGCAGTAAATGGGATTATTCAGGATTAGCCACATCCTCTCCAGGCTGCCCTAATCTGATGGTTTATCTGTCATTTTCTCAGCTAGATAATCGTAATAATCTGTGATTGTATGCATTATACATGTATTTTACAACTTTTTAATATTTATTTCCAGGTGTCAGACTCCAAAATCCATGACTTCCTCCTCTTCTAATGTGTCCCTGGCGGCATGTCACACTGCCACACCTGCGGCGGCACAGTAAAGCTTTAATAAAGAGAGCTTTTTTAAATTATTATTATTATTTATTCAATCTCTCGACTTCCTCTTCCTCTTTTGGCCAGTGACTGTCTTACAGACTTCTCAGTGAGGCCCACAGCTGGGACACAAACACACCACCGTCACCTCTGCTGAAACCTGATAGACTACATGGAAATGATCTTCTGACAGGAAGCTAAATGACCATATGAACCTCAAAAACTCTGTAAAAATCAGTTCCTCCAGTTACTCCGGCAGAGCCCTCTCCTCCCTTGCATGTTTGAGACCAGTGGCCTCAGAACTGCCCAGACTGTTTTGTGTGTGTGTGTGTGTGTGTGTGTGTGTGTGTGTGTGTGTGTGTGTGTGTGTGTGTGTGTGTGTGTGTGTGTGTGTGTGTGTGTGTGTGTGTCTGCTGTATATACAGGGCTGTATGATGGCCTGTTTGTGTTTCTAGTTATGATCTGAAGGTGAACATTTCTTGTATTCTTGGATTTTCAAAGCAGGTTTCGTCTGTTTTCTATGTAGAAGTTGGACTTTATCGTCAGAAAGTTTATGTCTGTGTTGGCTTTTGGAAATGAGTACACTAAAAAAAAAAGGATGACGTGTACTGCTGTTGGTCAGATGAGGTGCTTCGAAACCTGAATGATGACCTTTATCATTCCTGTTGTCTCCCATCATTTATCTGTCCCCCTTCAGTGTCCAATTTAAATGAAATGTCTTAAAAACTAATGTCATTAAAATGAAGAACACGAGGCATGTCTAATTGTCAGAATCATTTTATTGTGCAAATAATGGTCTCAACCTGGGCAAACCCATAAAAACAGCTGCTGGTACCTGAACTCACGGTAGGATAAATTTCCAGCAACACTTGTAGAATACAGAGCAACTCTACTGTTGGACTGATGCATTTTGGCTCATTGCCTTCATCAGGGTCAAACATTTTACAGACAACAGTTTAAATAGCATATGTATAGAGTAAAAGAAATAAAACCAATCATATGTTTCCAACACACACACCAATGAGGCACGAGCAAGGATGGACTTGACATGGTCACGTGGTTTAAACCCAATCGCAGTCCCTGGAAATGGGGCGTGATCAATCGAAAACCTGGGTGGCACCTTCTTTGGCACTTAAAGAGTGAAAATAAAAGATGGCATTTAAGTTTTTCTCCACCTGAAGTCACAGATTTCACACTGTGAGACTGATTCAGAATCATTAGAAGCTCATGGAAGAAAAAAACTACTTCTGCCTCTAGTTGTGAATCAAAATTACAAATTAAGCCTCTTTTAAACTATGGAAACTTGGGCACACATATTATATATTATATCATATTATTGTTTTTGGCCTCCAAAATGTTTGATTTATGCACTCAGTCATCATTTCCATGTACAGCAGCACCTACTTCAAACATTCATGTTGTTCAGTAAAGTAATGAGGACGAGCTATTGCTTAACTTAGTGTATGAATGGAGAAACCTCTCTGGCCACTATAAACCAAAACTACCCAAAGTTTTTCTGTTAATCTCTTAAGAAATCTTAATGGATGGAAAGATTTTGGCTATCTGCAAGATAAGGTTGCAGCCTCCAGGGTGAAGCACCTGCTGTACTTAAAATTCAGTACAAGCAGCATTTTTTGGAGTCCCCCATAGTTCTGGGTCCCATTTTTTCCTAGTTTGTAATCCATCTCATGTGCAGCCACATCTCTTCAAAGTACTGAGAACACTTTTTTTGTTTTTTTGTTTTGTTTCTATGAAATTGTGTAGTAAATGAAGAAGAAAACACTGTAAAACAGACATAAAATAAAAAAAAAACAAACAAAAAAAACAGCTGCTGTGGTTTAAAAGTGCGTGTAACATAACTTGCTGACTGAAGGTTCCCCGTTTGAAGCAGAAGTGACTGAAAAATGCTGTTTATGCAGCAGTGTGCAGTCAGGCGTGTACAGTTTAGTGCCACTGGTTTCTTTACTTCCTAAAGGGTAAAAGGAGGAAACAGCGGGGGGTCAGGCTGACTAATCATCAATATATTATTAATACAAAAGATCAAGTTGCAGCTAACCCCCCCCCCCCCCCCCCTCAGTGGGTGTACAACAGCAGAGAACAGTCCTCAACCAGTGTGAAAGTGCAGCGTGCATTACCAATTTACAGCAGATCTGCAAACATCAAATATGCTTATGGAAACTTAGACATTCCTGAAATTTTTTGTTATTTTCGATATATGAGTGTGTATAGCTGAACAGGCATTATTGATTGTAAATATATAGTATTTCCGAAATAATATATTGTGTATTTGTTTGAAAAGCATAACCCCAAAACCTTTACAGAACACTGGGGATGTTCTTAAAATGTCATGAAATTGCAGTATTTTGAAGTTGCTATATGGCTTCAGATTCTGCAGACTGTTTGATAAGAGTGGATACTTGTATCAAGGTTTCAAATAATGAGGTCTGTGTTTGTACAAGTAATCCCTGCGAGCCAAAAACTTAAGCTTTAAGACTTCTTGGTTTCAGACATTTTTTCTTAACATTTGGTAATCTATGATGTCAGAGTAGCAGATGTGAGACTGTGGGGACAGAAACCCACCCACCTACTGTTCAAACCGTTTGTTTATGAGGGACAGCCAATCTGAAAAACTTTCTTCTAAATTACTACTTTTTGGCCTCTTAGAGGGAGGGTGGCTTTAAAGGGAGAGAGGAGCTTGTATCAGTGGCTGCATGAAGGCCCAGTCTAAGATAAATAAGGATAAGTTTTGAACAGTGAGTCACACAAACTACTATAGTAGGATTGAAATGAACACTTTAAGAGAACATGCCATCATGGTGGTTCATTAAAAAAGGGACATCTGGGACATGTCGTGTAGGTGCTCCAATACGGCCTCACTGGAGATATGATAACATTTTGTTGAGGACCAGGGAGCAGTCCAGGAAATGGGACAGGCAACATGCTTTATATTGTGGTGGATGTTCTCAGATGACAACATAATGTCACTAAAAGGTCTGCAAGCAACATCAGAACATCAGTATAATGATCTAGAGGAAACATTGTATTTTAATAGCCCCCTTAATGTTTATGAATTGTGCTGAATGTCCACCAAATACCTAATACCAATACGTTCACATTTAGACCATCCAGAAATTTTTGGGGAGGGCAACATCCTTTTAAACCAGTGGTGACATCCTTACGAGCACAACAGGGGGGTGACTGTGGGGGGGTAAGTCTATGGGGAGATCAACTGACACTTTCCTAATGAGTTTATGGTCTCACTCGCTACCTTCCAGTCTTATTAAAGACAAAATATTTATTTTGTAAAACATGGTAGCAAAGGAGGATAAAGCAGGATATACTTGGGATGAGCTTACTTTGTGATTGACAAGTCACTAGCCTATAAGTGAGCAATGTCCCTCAGGTTTGCAATGAGATTTTCCCCCACGCTAGTTACTGATTTTGCATACCTAAGATAACAACACTAAAAACACCTTGCTCGAGGCTTAAAAAACAAGACTTTAAACCATGTTTTTATTTCATAACTTGAAATTTCTTTCTGGTAACGGATAAGTCTTCAAATAAATTATAGATATATTGACATTCAAGCAACAATAACACAAAATGTTGTTTATGATGCTGACACAGCTCATTTAAATGCAAATTTAAGCATGCTGTTTAATCTTCCTCTGTAATGCAGCATCAGTCGTACCCCCAAAACATTCATGAATCATGTTTTAATTTCTAGGGCAGACAGCAATGCAAGCATGAGCGTGATTTAAAAATAAATTAATAAAAAATTAGGAACAAAGATATGATGAAACAGCAGCAGTTTTCCTCTAAGCTCTGCTAATTTCTAGACATTTTGGTCATATCAGCCAGTAAACCCACCCATGTATATTTATCATGTGCTTTGTGGCTCTAAAATATCGTGTGAGAGTGTGTGTCTGTGGGGTGTGGGGAGGAGGAAGAGCGGATGCTGATGGACAAGAGGAGGAGGGGTGGATGGATGCAGGCATCCGAAGACAATCAGGAAGTGAGGAATAACTGTGGAGGAGGTGGATACTGAGCCTGTTTCCATGGTAACCTGCCTGTAGAGGGTGATGGGATAGGGATGGCATTGATGGGGGTTTGTGTGTTGATATGTATGTAACATGGTGGACCAGATGGCGCTGATAAAAAACAAAAAAACAAAAAAAAAAACCCAGAAATTCAATAAAGATCCTGTTGCAGGCTCCTGCTCATCAATCATGTTTCATTCGCTGATCAATAAATGAAGTGTTGATTTGTTTTAGGCGATTGTATTTATTTATTTATTTTTTAATTTGAGCAAAAGTGAGCAGTAATATTTTGCTTCATTTGATCTCACTTCATCTCATTAATTAGGATGCCATTAGCCTCATTAAGGCAGTACATTCTCTAGAGGTTACCCTGCAACACAAACAAATTTACCAAGAAGAACACCGGCTCTAAAATACAGCATGTAAAACTAAAATGAATGGATTGTGAATCCAATAGTATGGAGCTCACTGTGTCACACACGCCTGAAGGTGCTCTTGAAGATGAAACTGATCACAGCAAAGAAAACCGATATTTTTCAGGCACTTGTAGAATACTATGGATGGGCGATGTATCATATGATGGCTTTAATTACTGTATTTCAGCATAGCAAGTTCAACCTCTACATCAAGGTGGAAACAGTTAAAGCATGCTGTCTTAGGACAAAGTGCACTTACTTTTAAAGTTATACAATTTTAAAAGAGCTGAAATACAAATGATGAGATAAAATAGTATAAAGTGACCTTTGTCACGATGAAATTGCTCATACTGTGTATAATAAGAGCCGTAATATGAAACGGACACATGGCACTGAAAAAAGGAAAGTGATAGAAAAAAGGCGGGAAGGAAAACAAAGGTGAAAAAGGAAAATAAAATCACAAGCACAAAGTTGATCATCATGTTATTTCATCATACAGAGTAACAATATAAGATTTCTAATAGCTTTTCAGTGTTTTAATGAGTTAAAGCTGCATTTCAAACTTGATTATATGTCCTGATTATTTTGCTGTAAGAGCAACTGTACATCAACAATGGTTGTTTTATTATTTCATCTTAAGTTGAATAGACTTCCCAGTAACACTTAACCAAAGACTGTCATTAGGAAGTTGATCAGTGTTCAAAGTTCAATGTTATTATTAATGTAAGTTCTTATTCATTTTCAGAGAATGTTTTATTAGTAAAAGGCAACTAAGATAACCAGAAACATGGTCAGGATGTTAACGCATGCTAATTTGTTGGTTTTATTTCCCTTCATGGGTCTTATGTTGTGATCGGAGTGTTTACAGAGCCACAGTAATAAAACTCTTATATTTGAAATTAAATTCAAATGTATGAACTCTGTTATTGATTAGATTATTGATATGCTTAGTTACAAGTCTTCCAATGCTATATATGTTTACTTACAAATGTAACCAAAAATAGGTCAGACATTTCTCTGCTCATTCAGGCTAGAAACTTTGAATAATTTGTAGCATCCCTGTGAAATTTGGTTTAGTTTGAACGCCTGTTTCATTTCTGCTCATGTCGGCTATTCATATACATACATACGTATCAGATTTGGTTTGGAGACATGCACACACAGGTCTATGAATCTGAGTCTTATCAGCAGTCTGCCCTCCATCCTCCTGCTCTTGATCTTTAATATTTAATGAAGAGAGAGCTGCTTTATTAGGAGCACGTTTGATTCAGTAATGTATTCAGTTACAACCAGATGATAACAAATAGAAACAGAAACTAGAGAGTGGGCTCTACTATATTTAATTTTAGCAATATGAAGTCGAAGCACTGAATCCCAGTTTAGATATTAAAGAATGATGTGGTTTTGTATTGTTGCAGGCTAAAAATGCTTCAGTTACAGTCAAGTGAACATTATTTTTGTTGACCTCTTTCCCTACTTACTTCGCCTCAGCAGTTATCAGACCTATTTACCCACTTTGTCTAATGCAGCAGAGTGAATCTTAACTGGCATGAACTCCATAATTTAGCTTTTGAGCCAGCTGGAAGCAGCCTTCCTGTTTTTATCTAACTGATCAGACATCTCAGTGCTGCATTGCTGCACGCAATTCCCAGCACTGAAAAGACTGGATGGTGTTGTTTTAGCAGGGCCATACTGTACTGAAAAGCAGCATGGATGTCAGCGGTTATTGGCTGAGCTGAGGCTGCCCTCTGCTGTAAGATGACAGTGAAAACAGCTGCCTTATCATGAAATTCATGCTTCTTCTTTTTTTTTTTTTGCTCTTACACACAGCTCTTTTTCAGTTGTAAAATATGACATGCAGGTAAAGTAAAATAACAGTAAAAATGCATTCTTTACTGAGCTATAAAGTTCTTTTAAATGAGCTTGTTTTACAATTGCCACTAAATTAAGTTTGGTTTCTTTACAGTAGTGCCAACACTCATCTAAAATATAACTTAGATTAGAAATGATTCACCTTGAGTTGTATACAGTGTAGCTTTTGTGGCAATAAATCATAGTCTGTTTATATTTCTTTTAAATAGTTTAGGTTTGTCCTCTTTTTATCCTTGTATGTCCAAGTTAAATATTAACTCAGTCTGCCATTAATTGGGGCAGAAGAAATTGATTTAGACCACAGGGAGAGAAAACATTGTAGCCTGTGATCTACCATTAAAGCACAGTATAAAAAAAACATATTAGGAAAAAAGTTATTGTGCAAAAACCCAATCATATTGACAAGGGACATATTTACTACTAACATACTGGCTCTTTACTTTGAAGTTTTCCTTCAATAACCTCCTAATTAATGCTTATTGATAGTAAAACAGGAAGTTTTTCTACATTGTAAGGTTTTCTCCATAAAGTGCCTTGAGGTGACAGCTGTTGTGAATTAGTACTATATAAATAAAACTAAACTGATACTAATAAGTATCAGTTGATCAGTATGACTAATATATAACACTTACATGAATTTTTAAAGCAGCTAGTTAACGGTGCATATACGCACCTTAACCCCTTAACTGGCAGCAAATAAAATCACCTGAAACAACTACATAACACCCTCTGGTTATTATTGGCTCTGAACAACCCATTTCATAGCCTATTAATCGGCTGCGTCTGGTCCGCGGGCCGAATGAAGTGCATTTATATGGCAGGCTAGACCCGCCCATTTTGACTGACACCTCATTCGGCCAATAATGTTAAGAAATGGGTTTCCCAGAGCCAATAATACTCAGAGGGCGTCACGTAGCTTTGTCAGGTGATTTGGTGCAGCCAGTTACATGATTGGCCGAATGACGTGTCAATAAAAATGGGAGGGTCTAGCCTGCCATATAAAAGAGACTACAAACGGCCCGTCACCGGGCCCTTGCCAGTTAAGGGGCTACTATTAATGAATTTTGTAGTTGCAGTGGACAGATGTGCTGTGTTAATGCGTGCTTGCAGATCTGCCTGTATAATATAATAACTTTGTCAAGAGTTTGGAGAAATGGAGGCTGAAACCTCACAGACTGTTATGGAAAGAGAAACACCACATATAAAAAGCCGTTCAGAAAGCATTATGGTGAAGGGGATTCCCTTTTTGCTTCTGTAAAGTCCAGCTTTACATGATCTGCAGTCCTCCACTGCTGTGTACTGTATGTTTGCCTCCTGCTGGACCCCACCTCCCATGCCCTTTTTTTCTGGTGGGGGGTGGTCTGTTTGTTCTCCTTGGACTTTGCTTTGGACTTTTCTCGTGGATTTCCAGGACACAACTTGATAAATAAGAACGGGGGCTTATGTGATCTGTCTTGTTATTTGCTTAAAACGTGTTATAGTCAAATTAATATCACAACTGTAACCCTGTTTATCTCACGTCAGCAGTTATCAGATAAATTTACCACTTCATCTTCATCAGGTGCCAAGTGATTGTTCTGGAGTTCCATCTGCTGGTGACATGATGGAATTATGTGAGCACTTAATGTTGCAGCAGACAAGCGTTGGGGTGATTTGTGACAGAAAGATAGCAAAGACTGGACCCTGTCCCTCCTGTCATAGGGCCAGAGGTGGGGTACACCTGGACATGTTGCCAGTCCATCATTGGGAGTGGTGGCCTAGGGGAGAAGAAGAGGGTTCATTACTGAGAGGACCCTGGTTCAAATCCTCGGGCTGGCATCACTGTGGGTCCCTGAGCAAGCCCACCCCCCCAGGTTGCTCCCTGGGCGCCCCTTGGCTGCCCCCTGCTCCATGCTGTGCTGTGTGTACTACATACTCCATGTGTGTGATGGGTTAAATGCAGAGAATGAATGTCACTGCATGCATATGTATGTGACAAATAAAGCTCTTTCTTTCTTTCACAGGGCTCCAAATGTTAAATGTTTTTTGAATTCTACTCAACACAGAAAGGACCACATTTGTTTCCACTAATGAAGTAAAACTGACAAAGGAACAGAGCATAAATCAAAATATTTTATTACATTTGTTTTTTTAAACCGTGACAGACTGACATAATCATACATTTCAAACTCAGATCAGATCACATGCACAACTTTAATCAGTGTTGCATGACACCAGTGCACTACTCCACTGATTATTTCATCATGATTTTCCAGCTATAAAAGATGTTTGTGTTTACTTTTAGTTGCTTTCACTACTGTGAGACCACTGTGGCAGAAAACTCTGTCAGAGGAACATCATGATAACCAGCAGGAAATTCACATCTGAGCTCATTAACAGGACTCAGGAGGATCACGTTAGTCTCGTTCAACCAAGTCAGAAAGCTCTTCAGATCAGCGTTGCAGTGGAATCGGTTCATACCGAGGTTGAGGAAGCTCAGAGAGTGGAAACTGGCAGGGTTAGGCGAGGCAATGAAGTTGTTGGAAAGGTAGAGTACTTTCAGACTTTTTGGAAATGCATCAGGCTGGAGATATGTCAAGGCGTTGGATGAGAGGTCCATCTCCTGTACTGAGGTGAGACCATTGAAAATACCTTGAGGAAGAGACTGCAGTGCGTTGAAGCTCAAATTGAGACCAGCAACTTGCCCCAAATTGTCAAACAGATTGAGACATTTACCCTGAGCCCAAACAGACTGCAGGGAGCTGCTGTGAAGATCCAGAACTGTGAGATTATGCAGACCGACTAGTCTGCTGAAGGAGCATCTCCTGATTGTGTTTCCCCCATAAAAGAGGTGCTTAAGGCGTTTCAGGTGAATCAAAATGGTGGAGACATCCCCCATGTCTGTTAATCTGTTGTCCTGAATGTTCAGATGCATGATGTTACTGGCAAACTGAGTGATGCTGCTCATTGATGAGGGCGCCATCTTGTTGTCGTTCAATAAAAGAAAATCTAAACTTGGTAGAAGTGCAGGGAAGCCTAAGTCTCTCAGAGAATTTCCTATCAGAGATAATACTTTGAGGTTGGGAAGTCCACTAAATGAGTGATAACCCAATGCACCAATGTGATTATGAGACAAATCCAACACCTGAAGGTTTGTCAGAAAATCAAATGTGTGAGAATAGATTTCCCCAAGCAGGTTGTGTGAGAGGTTAAGAAGTTTTAAATTATCCTGAAGACCTTCAAAGGCATTTCTGTGTATCTGATTCACTCTGTTTTGGGAAACAGTGATGATTGAGACTTCTTTCAGTGGACTAAAAACCCCTTGTTGCAATGCAAATATCCGGTTTTTAGACAGATCAAAAGAGCGGACCGAACTGTTGTGCAAGCCCTCAAATGTGCTGCGGTCTGGATCAGGGAGATTATTGAATGAAAATCCTCTGCCTATGTGCCCTGACATTTTCAGATGGAAGATCTTTGTCCCCTTGATGGCTCTGAAAAACTCTCTGTATTGACGTATGCCAAACCAGTTCCCGGACAAATCGAGCATTTGAAAGGATATCCCTCTGAAAGGATTTCCGCATTTCTGCCAGTCAAAGTCGTCACTGGACATTGCTTTCAGGTCGACGGAGTTCAAGTTCAGAACTGTGAAGCTTTTTCCCTGAAAGCCAGCAAGATCGGGCTCACAAATTTTGTCAATTTTGTTCAGCTTGAGATTCAAGTTTTTCAAATTAGTCATTTTTGAAAAGAATGGTGAAGGCTGGAGTCTTTCTATCTGGTTACCAAAGAGGCTGAGAGTTTCTAAGGATGACAGTGGTTCTAGATATTTGTCCTTTAGTATCGAATCTTTAAGTGAGCAGTAATCCAGTTGTAGACTCTGCAAACTTGACAACCCCTCAAAGGCCTGCGGTTCCAGCTGAAGGCCGACATTACAGTCAAGTGAAAGCTTCCTCAGATGCTTTTGTCTGCTGAAGGCGTTGTTCCTGATAACAAGCTGCCCGCGCTGTTGTCCGAGGTCCAGCATCTGCAGCCCCTCAAGGCTTGATAGCGAGGTAGAGTTGATCTCATTGATGTTGTTCATCTCCAGGTACAAATGGGTGATGTGAGGAGGGAGAGGAGGAATTGAGTAGAGGTTCTGGAAGCCACAGTAGGCTAATGAGCCCTTTATGGTGCATGATGGGAAACAGCCCGGCACCTGGAAGTGGAAGTTTAAAATTTAGCCATTTGCAAGTAGGACTACGGTAGAACCAGTCAGCTAGCAGAATGATTCAGCTTGGCTGCCACAAACACTGCCCTCCACAAACACTGATCCAGGAGCTCTTTAATACTACATAATAATAACTCTCTCTAATACAACTGTCTGTCAGAGAGTCTTTAATTTTAGCATATTGTTGCTTTTTAAAATTCTGATTTGCTTTGGTGATTTTGAAATAGTTTATGTTACCTCTAATATTTGGATAATTTCAGTTAAAAAAAAAGAGTTGATAGAGTCTACCACTTTGCTGATAAACACACAGTCAGAACTGGCTTGCATATAATTTACATCTCACACTGTAAACACATTCTCATGTATGATAAATCTATGTTTACAGACCTGCAGGAAAACACAGATGGCAACCACCTGAAGGCCAAGCGTCCGCATCATCGTGCACCTCAAAGAAATCCACTTCAGATCTTCTTCCTTGATGAAAAAGAGGATCCAGTCAGTCCAAAGTAAAAAGCTGAATTCTGCAGAGCCCTCTGTGGTTTATATCTGTGAGTTTTGCATCACACGTGCTGAGCGTTTTGTTGACCCTGCAGCATAAACATGACGCTGAAGGGGATTTCCTTTTTTCTTGTGCAAAGTCCAGTTTTACGAGAGGAAGGGAAGTACCTTGTATGCTGTGCACTTCTCTGTGTGTTTGTTTGTGTGTCAGGCCCGTCCGCTACACCAGGTTGCACAACTGGCTCAAAAGATGGGTTGCAGGTTTGTATTATGTAAGTTCCTGTCAGGCTTCAATATTTAATCTAAAAGTGTATCTTTGATTTTGTGCTGTTTCTAGTCTATGTTTACTGTGTGTTTAGTACTTGTCTTTTGGTTGTTTCCTGTTCTTGTTTTGGGTTTTGCTTCCTTTCTGTCTCACCCCCTTTTCTCATTTCCCTAACTGCATATCCTTGACTCCTCTCCTCGACTATTCTCCTTGTGTCTTAGTCCCTTGGGGGCCACCGGAAGATATGAGTAAGAGATGCAAGCACAAAGAAGTCCTGGCAGCAGACACTGAGCAAAGTGAGACATCACTGCTTTTGAGCCTCATTTGAAAGCAATGTCAGTAAAAAAAAACTTTTATGTTTCATGTGTAACAGTGGTCATGACATTTTTTTTATATTTAGGGCCACTTTAAATTAAATTTACCACATGGTAAAATGTGACCAGATTTTTTTTTTTAATCACACAGAAAGAGAAAAGCAGTTTGGAAATTCCAGCTGTGTGCCCTCCACTTTATACACTGAAGGTAAAAACACTTCCACAAAGGATACACCTGTGCATCCTCGATCACAGCTCCTCCTGCAGCCTCCTTGCTCCTCTGTCCTCCAGACATTTTTTTTAGGAACTGAAAAATCCTTCGACAAGTCACGGTGAGATTGATTTCTGGGTCACAGGCAGGAGAAAGGAGGACAGAGGAGATGAGGGTGCACAAATAAGAGAAATGAGAAAAGTTGTAAGTGGCTTCTTTTTCCTTTCCTTTTCTTTTTATCTTCTCCTGGGTTCTCTATGCTCATTTTTGGATTTCTGCTGGCTTTCATCTGAACTCTGCTTTTTGACTTGGCTCCCATGTTCTTTTTTTTTTTTGGGGGGGGGGGGGGGGGGGTCGTCTGTTTGCTTTCCTTGGATTCTGCTTTGGATCCTTCTCATGGATTCTCAGGGTGCACAATATGAGAAATGAGAATGGGAGCTTGTGTCCCCCATTCTCATTTATCATATTGTGCATCCTGAGAATGGGGGCTTGTGTCCTGCATACAGGTCCTCTTCATTCCGTCACCCTGATAGTGCTTCCTGTTAAATTCTTTAAAAAGCTGTCAACTGTAGGGACTAATATACATATCAGTGTCACTGACTTACAATATTATAGATATTTTTCTAGCCAATTAAGTGTACCTCTGCAACAAACATACGTACATGTAATGGTTCAGCATTGTAGGCAATCAACAGTTTCAGTATCCAGTTTCAAACTTCAGTGATTACTTTTACATGACTTCATGCTGTGGCTTTTCTATATCTCTGAACTTTTAACCATTTTTCTGCATCCAACCCCTCAGATCAGAGAATCAGTTGCTGTTACAGGTTCTGGGCCAAAACAAGAAGGAGCTTTTGTTTGTTTGTTTGTTTGTTTTAGCCTTTATTGAAATATAACAGTGGAGAAAAGACACCCAGTAAATGGTCTCGGGGCAGATTCAGACCCAGGTCTCTGCAATAGCCTTGATGGGTTGCCTGCTCAACCCAGTGAGCTATACAAGCACCAGGCAGCTGTGTGTTTACTGCTTTAGCCCCAACGTGATGGAAGATGCTACTCTGACTATTACAAGAAGTCATTTTGTCGGTTTAAAAAGCTTTTAAAAACCGAGAGAATGCCTTTTATATAACAGTTTGTCTTTTTAAAAGTTTCATTCTTTTATAAATCTTTTGATTTTACTTTTTCATGTTCTCATTTTTTATAACATTTATATTTTATCATTTCTTGTGTTTTTAGTGTTGTAAACTTTGGTTTGTGGTTTTGAAAGGTGCTAGAGAAATAAAGTTTATTGATATTTTTATTAACACTGTTGTTATTTAGCTATTATAATATTAAACAAGTAAAAATATTTCTTTAGAAGTGATTTTTGAGATTATTATTATTATTATTTCTTATGTACTTTTTAGTCGTCCACAGGTAAGTAGATGAGTAACCTTGTTCGTCAGCAGGTGATGATATTAGATGTGGAAATTCTGTTATGTGCTGAACATATTTGGACACAGCTGGATGTACCTGCCACAGGAAGCTGTTTTAGTCACATTTGTTCTGATTTTGTTTGCTTCCTCTCGTGCAATACATTACTTGTACATTATTTCACTGAGTTGCTCTCCTTCCTCCCACAGCGCTCTTGCTCTTTGAAACATCAGACCTTTTCTGGTTGCTTCGTCACATGTTGATTAATCCTTTAGATACTCACATAGGGAAGGTTGGCACAGAGGTGTACTGTATGTCTCAAAGTGACGAGTCAGCCATAGTTTCAAGCTGAAACTGCTTAACAAGTCAGTTAGCACAAACTAAAGAGTCAAATAACGATTTCCAATATTTTAGCTGAACAATCAGTGAAGAAGTGTTTATAATGCAAAAAGCTCTCAGTGTGGGAAGGAGAGATGCTTACTGGAGTGTGAGTAATTACTCTAAATTTTGATCAGAAAAACAAGTAGCTGTCATAATACGGTCAAAGTTTAATTTCCATTGTACTCTCATCTACTCTAATGAAACACTCCAGTTTAGATGAGTGTGTTTGTGTGTGAGTGTGTGTGGTTTGATCACACAGGGCTGTTGAATTTCACAACCTTGGGAGAATAAAGGTTGTGTGAAAGAAAGTGACACAGAGGTGGCCTGGCATTGTGCCAGTATTGCTACAGCAGTGATTAACACAAAGAAACTCTCGATCAAGGCCACATTACTCTCTGATAGGTGTATTGTAAGGCTGCATCAGTGATCATTTTCACTTGTAAAAAGATGCCATTATGCTTCCTGGACAGACTGCATATGTTTATTATAATTGCTTCATCTAATCAGCTGTGAAAAAGAATTAAACAAACAAACCTGAGCTTATTGTCAGAGAATTTATTTACCATTTACAACATGTTTTCAAAACCAGTAAGTGAACAACCAGTAATGTGGACTTCTCGTGTTCATGTTAGGGTTTAATCCCGGGATCCGGGATTCCCGGGAAATGCGATCAGAACCATTTCCCGTTTCCCGGGAAACGTTAAACGGGAAACCGGGAAAAAAGTCGCGCGCGTCGATTTGACTTTCAGAAAGAAAAGAAAGCTTCAGAATGTTAAATTTAAGGAAATATTGAGAGAAGGGTTCGTTTAATGCGAAAAGCATTACTCTTCATTTCAGGCACGTTCAGCCTCCGTTTAAGGCTTCAGCCTTCATCTCAAGCGTTTTAATAGAGGTATTACACAGTTGTACTTTTTTCCTCTTTAATTTGTTGAAATCGTAGGCAATGTGTTTACCCTAAGGTATTTTGTATTATATAATTCTATATTATTATATATTGTTATATTGCATTATATAGCCTATAAAATATGCCTGCCCTGAACAATAAAGAAATATCTGTTTAACTTCGAGTGTTTCTTTTCCTCGTTTGCAGCCGCTTACTAACAATCATGAATTAGGATACGGGCCTAATGTGTGAAGAAATTATCATGAAATAGATTGCTTTAACATATTTCGCTTTTAAAATGGAGTTGAGTAAAATGTATATTTTTTAGGCTATAATGATTGGCCAGTTTTTCAAAAGACGATTCACAGCGAACCTACTTTAACCCTCAGACACGGTGTTATAAATTTGTTGTTGCCAAAATGGCAATGACCAAGTCGTGGTGCATTACTCAAGGCCCTGTGTTATGCCATATTATAGTGTAGTACGGTAGTTAACTTTTCAATGACTATTACAGCGTTCCACTGGTGGAGATATAGCGCAACAGATGTCGCCACGACAGCGTGGCTGAGCCTTTATCAATGCTGTGGAGATGAACCGTATTGTTTTGCACCAGCAGTTGTAAAATAGCTTGGTATAATTCCATGTACAATGGAGGAATATTCTAATTATATTTGTTAAGGGAGTGTTGAGGAACGATACAACACTCGAGCACTCGAATGCAGAGATGTAGGTTTTATTGCGTTAATCAAGCCGACGTTACCCCCTACTGGGCATAACAGGACATAGCTGGAAAGCTACCTCTACAATATCACAATAGGTTAAGGCCGACACAGGCTACAGAAGGCCTAATTAAAATAAAGAAAAAAAAAAAACTTTTTCCCGGGATTCCCGGGAAATGGCTCGTCATTTCCCGGGATTTGATTCATGTCATTTTCGGGAAAAATATTAAACCCTAGTTCATGTTGCAATACACACTGTCCACTGTGGCCATAGTTTGGGTTTTTATCTGTGCTTTCTGATCTTAGATGTTTTCATTGTGCTCCCTTTTCTATTGAAGGAAACTGTTCAACCAATCAGCTTTTAACATACAGGTGTCGCGTCATTGCTGTCGGGTTACATGTTGTATGTGCCCCTGCTATGTAGCCACAAAAGATATGGAAATGGACACCAATGCAGGACCAAAAATCCTGCATTGTTTTCCCCAGTGGTCACTCAAAAGGCATTATCCCAGTAGACCACCATTATAAAACATCTGCTAAACCAGCTGCTTGTAGCTCATGAGAGTGTCATATTTGAAAAACCTCTACTAAGTCCAAAAAAGCAACTTTTATTTGTGTGATGTCATCTTAATGTGAAGTTAATGGGCCCAGTAGGAGAGTTAGTGGGGCTGGGGAAGGAAGTGCAATGCTCAGTGAGCTGCACCTGCAAAGCTTCTCTGGCTTATCTTCCTTATTTGATTTTCAAACAAGGGAAAGTTTCTGTACAAGACATGTTTTATATCCTCGTTTTATCAATTAGAATAAAAGTAATTAGAATATAGTCCAGAAAACAGTAGATTTGTTTCAGTACAGAAAAAGTAGCCTAATCAGTAACACTTCTTTACAGCCTAACTAGTTAATGCAATATTTTACATTATAATATGTAAATGATCAAGGCTAGTTAGGACCACACATGTTTACTAGGCTGCTAACTGACTAGTGAGCCAATGGTTGTTTAACAACCATAATGCAAATAGTTTCCATACAACAGAAGCTCATCATACACTGACTGAAGTGCAGGTTTCTTTGATGCTTCTTTTTAATTAACATCATTGTCAGTGAATATTTATGAGAAAATACTGTAATTATTCTTGTTGTGATCTACTTGCAAACAATTATAATGCATATGAACCTGACACCTGCTCTGACATAGACAGTTGAAATGATTAAACCAGTAGTGTTAAGTTGTCAGACTGTCAACATATTTCTAAAAATATTTTGCTTTGTCTTGTATGACCACCACTGAAACATCATATACACAAGAAATATGCATTCATTAGCCTGTATGTGACTTTCAAGTGCTCTTGGGGGCCCTGTGCTGGTGTGGTGGCCCTAAACAGCCGCCTGTCTCGGGCCGGCTCTATTGGGGATAACTGAAATGGTTTTTGGCAAAAGTGAGACGAACCTTTGTGTTCTTTTTGATCAGCAGTGGTTTTCACCTTGGAACGCTCATATGGATTCCATTTGTACCTAGTCTCTGAATCATGACCACTGACCTTAGCTTTTCAGTGTTCTTCTGTGACCTTGTGGATGTGTTGTCAGTGTGCTCTTGGGGTAATTTTCATAGGCTGGCCACTCCTGGGAAGGTTCACCACTGTTTTCTACATTTGTGGATAATGGCTCTCACAATGGTTCATTAGAGTCCCAAAGCCTTAGGCCTAATTTAGATTTCTGTGTTGGGTCTTTGCGGCGACCTACGTATATGTGGCAATCACAATCCTGCGTTGACCCAACGTGCAGTTACATTTCCCGAGAGATCCGTGTCAGGTTACATCGTAGCTTACCGTGTAGGGTTCAGAGGGGATTTCCAGTTACATATGTAGGTTCCACAAGGACCCAATGCAGAAGTCTAAATCAGGCCTTAGAAGTAGCCTTGTAACCCTTTTCAGACTGATAGATGCCAATGACTTTGTTTCTCAGCTGTTCTTGAATGCCTTTAGATAGTGGCATGATATGTTTTCTGTGTTGCTTTTTGAGATCTTTTAACCTACTTCACTTCGTCAGACGGGTTCCAAACTGAACTCAGCTGGCTAATCACAGTTAATTCACGATTTAAAGAGAGGCGAGGCAAATTTCCACAAAGGGCCAGGCAGGTTTGGATAGCTTCTTAAATTTTAATTAATTTTTTTAAAAGACTTAATAAATGATATCATGAAATTCTCTCTGTTTTCAGCTGGAGATGGGAAATAATGAGGTTCTTTAATGGGGTGGGGGGGCTAATAGGGGTCCAAAAACTAACTTTGCCCTGGGCCCCTATACAGTTTAGTCCGGCCGTGTAAACACGACTGATTTATTTCCTCTTTTTTTTTTTTTTAGTGAAGTACACGTTATTTTATTGAGCGAGTGAAATCAGACTGTAAAGTGTGCTACTGGCTGTCAAGTGAGCTGTTTTTGTGTCAGCAGCAGCTCTGAACCGAGGGGAGGGAGCAGGACTGACTGAGAGGAGTGACTTTCTTTCAAAAATAGTTCACTTCTTCATCACAGCAGCAGCAACCGGTGCAGCAGCAGCAGAGGCAGCAGCAGCGGGTATGAGGGTGTGAGACATGGCTCGTCACGGAAATAAATAACGGGACCGAGGGACGTTGTTATTTAAACCGTATTTAAAGTACGGCGAAGAGCGAAAGAGAAGAAAGAAACGGAGATACAGCTAAAGTCAGAGCCACACGTTTCAGTGTTGATGTTGGTATTTGGAGGCGAATACCTGCCGAAAATAATCCCGGTGAGTACAGCTCGTCTCACAGAGCACGTTAGAGGTTTTTAACAATGTGCTGGGCGACTACTTTAACGATTTATCCGCATTAACAGCGACTTTTAATGTAAAAATGTGCCAGAGTTTGTGAGTGAGAGGTTTCAGGAGCACATTCATTCGGGGGAACAAGGTGAAGAGGGAGTTAAACTTTTCTACAACATGGCCGCTCAGATGTCACTCAGCTTTCCCAGAAGTAGGCAGAACTAAACAGGAGCTTTCACTCAAGCCTTTTATTCAAGTAGGAGTCCCCAAAGTCTTAACTAAAACTGCTAAATAAAATATAAGACTAAAATGTGAGTCCAAAGAGGTGTCCGTCCCTGTCCGGTGTGCTGTAATGTACCCAAGTCCTGCCCACTTTTTAAATCAAAACTTCTGTCCTCTCATCTGGGAGGAACGTTAATCCATTCAAAAAACTGGTAATTTTAGCTTACCTGGCTGATTGCCAACCATACAAGCTTTGTGGAGCACAGTTTAATACTTTTTTTACATCGTAAAGGGGCATTATAAAATTCGGCCCACTCAGGTTGTAATTAAAGCACGTGTGTGGGTGTATGTACAGTTATGGTGCAATAAGCTGAATGGAAACAGATGTAGTAGGCTGATGATGCTATTGTTTTTTTCTTAATAAATCGTTTTATGTGACCGGTTGGGTGAAAGGAAATTGTTTAATAACTCTTTATGACTTGTAATAAAACCACTGATAAGACGTTTCATGTGACAGAAGAAATGATTAATGGCACCAGAAGCCTGCCAGAAGATGTTATTGGAGATAGCCAAAGCATTTTGGGGCATCTAGCAGTGCATGACAGCACCCAATCCACCCACATGCAACTTTAAAGTATGCTCAGGTGGGTCTCTTTCTGCAGAAATAGCACATGTCAAAGTTAAAATCACAATCAGTGACATCTCTGCACCTTTCTTTGCTGCACTGTGGAAATAGTACAAAATTTTCTTTGATAATGTCTTGAAAAGTCTTAAATTTGATTTAAAAGTGTGAAGCAAATCTGTCAAATTGCCCCTGAATTGCCCAAGTGGAGTCAGGATTCATTGAGTTGGTGACACAGTAATAGATTGTGGAAGGTTTATTTATAATACCCTTATAAATCAAATATGCAATTCTTTTTATGTGTATAGTCACCCCCTTAAAAGGTAAGCTCATACGTGTTTGTTTAGTCTGTAAAAGATTTTAAAAATCTAGTTTACTGTTTTTTAGAGTCCAGCATGACGTCTTCAGCAGTTAAAATCCTCAAAGATATTCACTTTACTGTGATATTTACTGAGAAGATCATTGAATCTGCATACCTGAGAACCTAGATCAAAATAAAATTTTTACCTGAATAATCATAATCAAAATAGATGAATATTACTGTAACCCACTTCAAGAGGTATTAAAATTTACTTGATGGCTGATGATGAGATAATCTCACAGTGTGTCTGTGTTTCTGTATTCCTCTAAAAACAAACTTTATTAGCTCATTTCCTTCAAACTGCCGTTAAAGAAATTTATTTTTTCAACAATATCTAAACAGTTAAGTTCACAACAGTCAGAGTAGCTGTGACTAAATACAGGAAACTGTAGGAAAATTAGGCTTCTTTAGACATTTTCTCCCCATGGAGGAAGCTGAAAAAGGCAGTGAAAAAGAGAGATCACAGTAACTGATTATTGTGTCTCACACTATCCCCTGAAGGCACATTTTCCCTGGTAGATACATATTATGCACTTTAATTGAGGAGTGGGCGATTTGTTTACACCTTTAGTGGAACATAATGAAAGGGGAAGCAAGAATTAGCCATCTCGTTTTTTTTCCTGGCATCTACCAACCTGCACATGATAACCAGGCATAAAAAATTTTTTTAAAAATGCAGTTTTTAACGAGCGACTGTTTTACCTGATTTACCTGCAGAGATTGTGTCTTCACACCAGCTCTGACTTCATAATGTTTCATCTCAGAGGCTCCGTGCAGAAAGCTTTCATTGTCTCCTGATTTGCAGTTGTGTTACTGTCTCCACTGTGGGTGGGAAGATAATAGAGGTGAAGGTGAAACCTATGATTACCCACCTCTGGTTTGTATAATTTCTCAGGAATTAAATTATAGTGAAATGGAAGCATTTTGCATGTTGGAGCAGCTGCTCTCAGGGATTGCTGACTGTTTACTCTCTGGCATGCTTGATGCTTCTTAGTTTGATGGCTTGCAGCAATGCAGTAAAATGCAGTGAAATGACAGGCTTGTTTTCAGTGCAGAATTACAAGTTGAGGAGTAAATTTGTATAAGGGCTTGTTTTAAATTCCTGTAATAGTTAGTCTGCAGTGATTGACACTATAGTATGCACAGCAGGAGCGGCCTATTTATCCAACATTTTTAGTGTTACTCTAGTGTCACTCTGCTTTCTTGAGACACAACTTTCTGTTTCCATCTCTTTCGCTTCTTTTTTCTCAGGCCCTGTCATCCTGTTGTTTGCAACATCTTGGTTTCTCAGTGTTTGCTTCCTTCCGGTGTCTTGATGTGTCTCAATTTCTCATTGTTTTTCTTCTTATCTTCAAATCGGTATCATGTAGTCAAACTGTTATTTCTGTCTTTATCAGCCTCTGCATGTCTTTGTTCTGTCTTTAACCTCCAAGTGACCAGATGCTGAATTTGTCAGTCTATTTTTTACAGCAATTGGTGCAGCAAGGATCGTGAAAATTTGTGTGGAAATACATGTATGTTTTTAGCAAATACTGGTGTTGTTTTATTGTAATTTTCAGTGAACCATAGCTATACCAAGATTTACTGCTGCGGAAGTCTTGATTTGTCTTGATAGCCAGGTCATGTTTGTAAATGAGAGCTAGTTCTCAAACATTTTTACCTGGTAAAATAAAGGTCTAAAAAAAAATAATTCTTTTTTTTCAGTGATTCGGCACAAAATATTACAGAAGTTTGGAAGTAAGTAAGTAGATAAATAGTAGTGGAGAGGCAAAAAGTGATACTAGGATACTGTAATGCATAATAACTGTAGTATATAATTTAAACATAGCTTAAGTTTTAAAATGTTTTATCGCAAAAGCAACACACAAAGATTGTCTCAGTAAATCTAATTTTGTTCATATATTTTTTTTTTCCTGACTCCTTTTTGCATAAAAATTGTTGAAATTCATAATTGGTTACACTAAAACATTTTAAATACTGATGGGGTGCTTTGCTGAAATAGCTTGATTGTTTGAGGGTTCGTTTGGCCACAGCAGGGTTGCTGCACACTTTTAATTAGATCCTCTGAAAATGAGCAACTGTGTATAAAAATCGCTATAATTCCTAAACAGCTTTTTTTAAACCCCTTAAATTAAAGCTGAAAGTCATTGTTACCTCTGCCAAGGAGGTTATGTGTTTGGTAGAGTTTGTATGTGTGTCATTCTGTCTGTAAACACAATAGGTCGAAAAGTTTTGAATGAATTCTGATAAATAAGGGGTGTAGACTGGGGTCATGTTAACAATCCATTAAAATTTGCCTTACATCCATCAAGGTCTTCAACGTCAGCTGAATGATTTATTGGTCAAAAAATTGACAAAAAGCCTTATAACTTAGAAACTATGATTTTTAAAAGTGTGTATTGTCAACATATTGAAAGTGCTGTATAAAAATTTAAAAGATGTCAAATTTGACCACTGATGTCACCTTCAAGGTCAATAGATTGATCTGTAGGTTACAAGAACATGTTGGCATGGGATACTTTTTGAGTATAGTTGATTAATTTTATTATGGCTTTGTTATGTACATTACAGTAATGTGGTATAATGGTTTAAATACACAATTTGAATATATGTGAGGGTTCTGCACGCGTGATCTCACGATAGTCCTGTTCACGCTTGATTTTGCGTAGCTACAGAAAGCAAAAGTGAGGGGAAAGAAGTGGAAAAGGGGAGCACAAATGGCAATTTTGAGCTTCCTTTTAAACATAAATTTCCAGGAGCTGAATGTTGCCAATTTAGCGACTTGGTAGTTTGATTTCAAATATACTGCAGCGGTGTACAGAGGCAAAATTTTAAGTACTTGTGAACTTTACTTGTTTTGTCTGACCAACATCCAGACAGACTCACTTTACTGTTGCCTTTTGCAAAGAAAAGCATTAAATACTCTTTTTTGTAAGGATTATTGTGCTGTTTAATAATTGCTTACGAAACTTAAAAAGACTTGATTTACAATAAACCCCACCATATCTGCAGATTAGAATATGCACCTTCTCCAGCAGCCCTCCAGACATCCGTGGCATGCTAGCTGTACATCTTAAATGTGAAATCAGAGATGTGCTGCTTCTGTTTTTACCTGCCTGGTGACAGCCCCAGGGTCGCGCAGGTTCAGTCTGACTGTCTCTTTTTGCAGCTTAGAGATCAAAGGTCAGGAGTGAGAAGTGGGAAGAGTTTTTGGTTCAACTTGCTTGTAGTCAGTGCAATCAAAGGTGATTCATAAAGAAAAAGAGGCTCTAAGAAAGGTGGGCTCAAATAGGAGCTCAAATGGCAAAGATAAAAAAAGAGGCTGTTGTCTAGTTATTTTTTGTCTTTTTCCTGAAAACAAAAGTTAAATATTTGTTGATTTTTAACTTGTCAAATTAGAAAGTTTCAACTTCTGTTTACTGATGTGTTTGTAAATTGATATTTGGATTTTGGACTGCTTATTGAAAAGTTTGCTGTGGTTACATTGTGATTGTGGTGAATTTTCTTTCTTAAGTTTTTGACTATAGTGCCATGTATAAGGAAACGAGTCATTAGTTGCAACCACCTCACTGTGGAAAATTTACAGTATTCAAATCAAACTTGACCAGTGTTTCAAATAATGAGGTCAGCATATGTACAAATTATCCCTATGAGACTGTTCTAAATGCTTAGTTTCATATCTTTTTTTCTACTCTTGGCTTTGTATGATATCATATTGAGGTGATTAGATTAGATAAAATGTTATTAATCCCTTTAGGAAGATTCTGTCAGGGAAATTAAAGCCAAAGATGTCCCTAATATCATTATCTCAGGCTCACACACCTGTCCATCTGGGCTGGGCACCTGAGAGAAGCCTTTTGTCTATGAGGGGCAACCAATCAGAATAAAGTTGACTCTAGTTTGCTTATTTTCTCTACATAAATCATAGTTAACTTAGTTTCACTGCATGCTTGAAGGATATTTTCATCTGGTCCTTCATGCCCCTCAGTTTGTGAAGCACTAGCTTGAAGGTTGTGGAAAGGGAGCTAAAAGTGGTGCAAATGAGGGGCCTGGCCAAGGCCCAGTATAAGATTAATAAGGATTATTTTGATCTGTGAATTATGTAAAGGTACTCCAGTAGAGTCATAGAATTATAAATATGGAGTTGGAAGTAATACTATATGTAGTACAAATAGAGCTACCAAGTGAGAATTTATTTGGTCTCCATTAAGCTTTCTCCATTATGCTTCAGGACCCTTGAGACGAAGCCAAATGCATTAATGCCGGCAACCACACAAAATTCAAGTGTCTCAATTGTGTGAAACTTGAACTTTTAAATAATTAATTTAGAAAATTGCTGCAGAGGTTTTAGAGGGATTTTTTTCCAGTTTGGCCTAGAAGCCTCACCTGTTTTACAGTGACGTGCCATTTAGAGGATAAATATATTTCAGCAACATCAGTGTCTAAAGTTGTAGCGGCTACTACTGTAAATTCATCACCCATCACACACACACACACTAGTTATGGCCTGTCAGGGCAGTCGGTGAGAATAGTGAGCAGCTGCAAGTGGTAATGTGGTCATGTGGCATGCATGGCGTGCATGCAGTGTTCAGGGTGGTAAACAACACCGTGTCTGCCTGACGCCCATTTCTGTATCGGTGTCGTCGTGTCAAAGTTTCAGTTGGTGGATTCACCCACAGATCACAGCGGTGAGTCGAGAGAGATTATTGGCAGGAGAGTTAGGCCTGTTTGCTTTAGACGGAGAGCAGCTGATATTTAACCTGGTAGGTAGGTAGGTGTGTGTGTGTGTGTGTGTGTGAGAGAGAGAGAGAAAGAAAAAGAGAGAGTTGTGTTTGTGGAAGAGAAGATGTGTGTGTTTTTTGTTTGTTTTTTTAACAGACTATTTGTCATGCTCAGGTTTTGAGCCTGTAAAAGTGTAACCACTGTTTTGATGAGGTACTGAGGTGTGTGTGTGTGCGTGTGTGTGTGTGTGTGTGTGTGTATCTGGTAGCTGTTAATGAACAGGTGCACTGGCTGGGTGGTCAGCACTTGTGCAACGCCCACTTTGCACACTATCACAACATACTGTGGCATGCTATAGTGCATCGACTATGAAGTTCTGGGCCTGTGCCAATTTTTAAAATATCCACAGCTGATTCTGATGTTTATTTTATTTTGATAATTAACTCCCCAAACATTATTAAAAAAAAAACCCCACAGATAGTCACATAGACAGTACAAAAGATGAATGTAGCCACTGTGATGTTACCCACTGGTTTGTAAAGTCCCGTTATGAAGCTCAGAGCTTTATCGCCATCATAGTGTTTTGACACATGATGATCTGACTGTGCGCGGTCTTTGGCTAAGAAGAATGCTGGTTCCCCTCATCATTCCCTATATTTTATACTGCCTGTGGCCCTTCATCACACTAATAAGATTCAGTCATAAAAATTGATGTAAATGGATGACAAATAAGGATGAAAAAATGTATAAGACGCAGCAGATAGAAAATGGTTACTGTGATTGGTGAATGTTGTGATGCCTGCTGATAGCTATGGAACCTTGTTTCTGCCATTGAAAAGAAAAAATTGCCAGGCAGAGCCAAATCAAAATTTCAAGTTATCTCAAAAGTTCAACGTGGGTATCTTGAAATTAAAGTTTTTAAGTCACAATTTTGAAATACTAACATGATATTTTGACTTAAAGATGGCAATTTTTTCTCAGTGCCAGAAACAAGCTTCCATAAAGGGAACACAACTGTCAGGTTGTTGTAGTTTGCTTTGAAGACAACCTATTATGATCATATCCAGCTCTTTATTTTTATTCTTGTGCTCTCCTAGATTAGTTTCACAGGAGTCACTGTTCAGAATAATCCTTATACTCTTATACTGTGGCCCCTCAGTTTTAGCTCCCTTTCCCTTCTGTTTAATCCAGTTTTCTTCTGATTGGTTGCCCCTTGCAAACAGAAGGTATGAACAGCAGGTGGGTGGAGCCTCTGTGCTCACAGCCAGAGCGGTGTGCTTTAAACGGCAATATTTGGGATATCTACTCACATCGTACAGGTTCGAAAGCTGAGTACTGAGCTTTTTATTCACAGGGATTACTTGCAAATACACTTTGCCCATGATTTATATTAGTGTTGACCATAGTAAGAGTGTACACAGTATATGAAAGAAAATAAAAAAAGTGTAGGAGGTTTAGTCAAGGCTGTTGATGAGCATTACTGTTACTGTTTAAAATTAATGTCACATAAGAGCAAGTAAAAAAGGGGCGTCCGGATGGCTCAGTGGTGGAGCGGGTGACCACATGCATATGCCACATTGCAGTGCTGACAGCGCGGGCTTGAATCCCGGCCTGTCACCAGTTTGCCTGTGTGTCTTCCCCTGTATCTTTACCCCATTTCCTGTGTCCCTCCACTGGCAACAAAAAGCCGCTGTGGCCAAAAGTGAAAGAAGAAGAAAAAAAGCGTAATTTAAAAACTGCCTGAAACAACCAAAATAAAATAAAGCAGATTACAGCAACATCTATAGCACGAGTTCACATACACGCTAATAGCTCATTAATGTTACAACTGCAGTTCTGACCATCTACTGTTGTAAGCAAAGTTTTAAAAGCCTGCCCTGAATTTGCCCTTAACTGTCTTCCGTGCATTCACACTTATTTATTTAAAAATATGCAGCTAAGAAAAGGAAAATTGCAAAAATGTCCCATATTTTTCCTGTCTTAGGCTTTATGGGACAATATTTGTGGGATAATATTTTTTTGTGGGAAGATGGGCCTGTAGTGGGGCATGAGAACCAGAGGAAAAATATTCTTTGTTGTGGGAGGATTGCTGACTCTGCTGCTGTTGAGAGCCTGTCATTATAGTTATGTTTTTTTGGCAATTGTTGGCTGCTTGGTTTTTGCTGTCTTTTCGTATATTTGTCTATAAAACACCAGATTGTCTGGCACAGAAACACTCAGCATGCACTGTTGCTTTTAACCAAGGAATGGAGCACGGCAGTCACAAATAATGCTTTCTTTCCAGCTCTTAGAGAATATTTAAGAATATGGTATTAATTTACTATATGGTTTGACTTAGTTTGACAAATTAAGTAGTTAGCCCAACAATATAAAAAATTAAAACCTAATGTAAAGTAAGTGTGCAGCCCTTCACTAACTTTATCAGTCAGTCTTGCCCTCTGAGAAGAAAAATCTGCCTGGTCTAACCAGTGTTTCGCTCAGATTTGGACTGTATTTGTGGTGGAAGCAGTGTTACTGGGGGGACTGCACCATACAGTACTGTTAATAAGTAGCTTCTTTGGAATGGTAACAAATAAAGTACTGCAATCAGTTTTCTCACTAGTGAGTTTGTCATGCTGAGGAGCTTGTTGCTTGTAGTACTTGTTCAGCACTACTGAACAGCTTCTCCGCCTGCTGCGGGTTCTGGTTAGAGTGGCCCTATGGCCCTCTGCACCCCAAGATGGTGGAGTTGTAGTCTGGCAGAAAAGATACTCCAGGGTTTTTCCTGCATATTTAAAAAAAACAATATTTCTTTTTTGTTTATCAAATGGCCAGATAACAGGGGACTGGGTAGCCTTCTATAAAGTAACATTAAACATTGTTTTAAGGCACGCTGCTTTAACTGTATATGGAAAAATTGCACTTTACTCCCCAGAGGTCAATTTTGAACCAGGAGAAATGCTGGACTCTGTCAGCTGAATATTAGATTGCCACAAAAGTGACCAACCAGCAGTTGAGACAAGAGGGGCCACAGTTAGCTGGTTAGCAGTGACTGAAAATAAGACTATGGGGCTTGTCTGCTTGTATTTCAGGTGTGAAAGGTGGTGTTCTTTTGGATGGATGAAAAAAATGCTAACTAAAAATGCTAAAACAATTCACCAAATTGTAAGAGGATTTTCTAGCCAAGTAAAGTGTACTTGTGGGGAAACGGTACTAAAAGAGCCTTTGAAATGATTGTTCACAGGCTGAAAACACTTTTAAAACTGTCTTTCACTTGTCCCTCTGTCTCTCTGCCAGACAACCCTTATTGAGGCTTCTCTGTCCTGTGTGACCCCCCTGACACAGAGAGGTATGACCGCAGACACACACACATATATATATATATATAATAATAATAATGTTAATAATAATAGCAAACTTTATTTACATAGCACCTTTCAAAAACAAATTTACTGAGTGTTTCAGAAGATAAGATTGGAAACAAAAGGCAAATAAAACACAGATGAATGGGAAACAACATGTATGAATAGGAATACTGGCAGCACAAGGTGATTAAAAGCAAAAGAAAATTAAAACTGGAAAACAAGTAAATTAAAAGCAAATATAGAATAATTAAAATAAAAGAGAAAATATGACAAAACAATTATAAAGGAAATATAGAAATAGCTCAAAGAGGAGACATAGAAAAGGCTTGCTTATAAAAATATGTCTTTAAAAGATGATAGCGATCTCCAGTGAGGTTCTTCCAAAGAATGAGTGCCCTGATAGAAAAGGCCTGATCACCTTTGGTTCTCAATGAGATTGTCATCAGAATTTATCTAGGTCTGTTTTGGCAGGAAAAAGTCAGTTTGTTTGGAGGTGATAAAGTCAAGGATAATAAAAGATTTATTGGAGAGAGACCTTTTGTTAAGCAAACCAAAACTGATGGTGCGGCAAGAACTATGAGCTGAATTTTAAATAAATGGCTGTGGTAGGGTTTGGTGGTGTACCATGTGAATAGTACCTAGGCTCCTGGAATCATTCTGTGTTGTTTTTGTCCTATACTGTGATCTCCACCTAATAATCAGGATTATGGGCACTGAGTCAGAGGACTCAGGAGGTAGAGCAGTTTGTCTACCAGTGTGAAGGTCAGTGGTTCTAGTCCCGGCTCCTCTAGTCTGCAAAGTATCGTTGGACACAATACTAAACCCAGAGTTGCCCCTGATGCAGCCATTGGAATATGAATGTTAGGTTAATAGTGCTTAGGCATAGATAAAAGCAGTTCCCTCTCATCCAAGTTCAGATGACAGAAAACTTCTGGGGCATCAGGACAAATCATTGACAAGACTGTGTTGTGGTTGGAGCGGTTCAAGCAGGGAGGAGGAAAAAACTGCAAGTACCGCTTGTGACCATGGACTACAAGTTCAGTCCAGAATGACTGACAGATAGGATAGGTGTTGAGCATGAGGGGTGCCCCACATAATTGTGTCCTCGAGGGCTACCCTGAGTGAGGCTAACTTTTTGGACTGTCTGTGGCATGTCTATGAAGCTCAACAGCAGCGAGTCTTTCCTCTTCAGTTCATTTGAGAGCCATCGGTTATCTTCTTTAAAGTCAGCGACATACACACACCACCTGTATGGGGATGCAGTGTACTATGCTGAAACTGATGAAAGAGTCATGGTGTGTATTCAGAGTTACGTGTTTGTTTTCGTAAAGCTCAGCAAATGTCAGCCCTAATAAAACACCATGGTGCAACAAAAATGTGCATCCCCACCCACACAGAAGAGCAGCAGCTGTAAATACTCTACACGTCCCTTGCCTTTCAAGTGCTCTCCCCTGTACCTTATTCTGTATACATGAACTCCTTAAGCAACAAGAATCCCTCCTTTGTCAGCCAAAACTCAGCTTTATGATTTTGAGAAATCAGTAATATGGGTATTTACTGTAAAGACACACTTTTATTTTGCAAACAAAGCACTTTGGTAGTAATCCATTGAGACTTTAGCTCCTGTGATGGCAGCCACTTTCTTGGAAGTATGGTCGTTTATGTATGATGAAGAAGTAGTATTACTTTTTCCCATCATTAGGTTTATTTTATTTGTTTTTAAATAGTATATCGTACATGGGTGCCAGGGTTCATTTGGGTCAGTGTGGTGTAAATTTTGTCCTCAGAGGGTGTCCATCTGATACCTTCCAATTTCTTGCGACTACAGATTGTAAATAAAATATGGATGTTGCCACCGTGACATTACTCATTGTTTATAGAAGTCCCAAGCCCAGCATTTTTGTTGTCACCATTTTGTTTTGAAACTGGAGGTAGGTTTGGATCTGACATCAAATGACACCCCTATTCATATTCTGCTTTACTCTCCAAGAGATTGTCATATGTAGGAAGCATGTAGGCTTACTGATTAGCACTGCTGCTCAGTAGGTTTGCACAATTCACCTTTCACAATAATCCTTCTCTAATAATAATAATACTTATAATCACTGTGTATCTGATACCTGGCGTTGGTGCTGTACTTTGGACAAAGCCCCCTTTACGACAGCTTCCCTCTGATTGACCACCCCTTGTAAACAGAAGGTTTTAACAGCAGGCAGGTGGAGCCTGTGCCTTTGCAGCCAGAGCTGTGTATCTAGAGTGACATAGAGACCCAAGGGTAGAAAGAAAATGACCATTTACAGCAGGCTGAAGCCTGAGCTTTGGCCACTCAAGCCCTACTATTGGAAACTTTGGCCATGTTTTAAATTCACTTCCACCGTATGACAGAAAATGAAGAAAAGCATAACATCCATCCATCCATTCCGCTTATCTGGGGCCGGGTCGTTAAGGCAGCAGCCTAAGCAGAGCAGTCCAGACCTCCTTCTCTCCAGTCACCTCATCGGGCCAGCCGAAAGATATAATCTCTCCATTGTGTCCTGGGTCTGCCCCAGGACCTTCCCAGACATGCCTGAACACCTCACCCAGGAGGCATCCTAGTCACTTTCACCTGGGGCAGCAACTTGTCCCCTGAGGGACCATAGCCTCAGACTTGGGCCCCATTACACAAGAACATTTTCAGCTGGAAATGGTAAAGTTTTGATGCTATTCAGCCTCCTGCTTACATGAGAATGGCGTGAAAACAATAATTTTTGAAAACGGGTTTCAGACATGTTTAGAAAATCCTCCAGTCTCTCTTTCCGTGTAAATGGGCAAAAACGCTACTTTTTGAAAACGGAGGGTACTGGCACATGCGCACTATGGTTACAACTCCTATATCCACACCACCAACTTGTGACCTGGCAATGGGAACTACAGCATTTTCAAAGTCTTGCGTTTCCGTGTAAACAGAGACCGTTTTTGAACAGTTTCCCCTGGATGTATTACTTGGTAAAACAACACAGTTTCCACTGAAAACTTTCTCGTGTAAATGCGGCCTTAGAGGTGCTAATTCTCATGCCAGCCGCTTCATACTCTGCTGCGAACTGTTTCACTGGAAGCTGGAAGCCACCACCCGATGAAACCAACAGTACCGCATCATCTGCAAAAAGCAGAGATGAGAATCTGAGGCCACCAGGACCAGCCTTCCACCACCTTATCGTGGTTTGTGTCCCAGTGATCCCAGGAGCTATGTTTTCCAGGGCCCCCCCTGGTAGGATCTCCCATGACAAATTGGTCCTGGGTGAGGTGCCAGACAAAGAGTGATTCCAATGACCCCTATGGAAGACACATCAAGGGAACTGTTTACCCTGGCTGTGATGGGGTCACCGGGGCCCCACCCTGGAGCCAGGCCTGGGGAGGGAGATTTTCAAATCCCACCTCAGATAGAACTTCGACAGCATTCCGAGGGAGGCTGAGGATGTTGAGTCTGAATGGACTATGTTTCGCACTTCCATTGTTGAGGCTGCTGCTCAGAGCTGCAGCTGCAAGGTGGTTGGTGCCTGTCATTGTTGTAATCCCCAAACCAGATGGTGGTCAGAAGGTGAAGGGAACCATCAAGCTGAAGAAGGAGTCCTATCGGGCTTGGTTGGCCTGTGGGACTCCGGAGGCAGCTGATGGGTACCGGCAGGCCAAGTGGAACGCTGCTCAGGCGGTGGCCAAAGCAAAAACTCAGGTGTGGGAGGAGTTTGGTGAGGCCATGGAAAAAGACTCAGACAGACTTGAAGTGATTCTGGCAAACCACCAGGCGACTCAGGAGGGGATAGCAGTGCTCTATCCACATAGTATAATAGTGCACGTGGGGCACTGCTGACTTCAACTGAGGCTATAGTCGGGCGGTGGAAGGAATGCTTCGAGGACCTCCTTAATCCTCTTGACACGCCTTCTGTAGTGGAAGGAAAGTCTGGGGACGAGGGGGACGATTTGCCCATCACTGGGGGTGAGGTCACTGAGATGGTTAAATAACTCCTTGATGGACAAGATTCACCCTGAAGTTCCTGAAGGCTCTGGATGTTGTAGGGCTGTCTTGGTTGACACGCCTCTGCAGCATCGCATAGAGATCTGGGGCGGGCCATTCCATCCCTGTAATACCACACCGAGAGCTTGGTCTGTATTGGCGGCAATAGGTCGGACTTGTTTCCTGTGGATGTTGGAAAAGTATAACACATAACGTTTAATGTAAAAGTGACCTGTGTCCTTCATTTAATGCTATTTCTGACTGAACAGTGTCATATCTGTTGTCACTGATGCTGCTCTCCCCATGTATGCACATGGAAGGGTGGAGAGATCCCAGAAAAGAGCCGTGTCATCAAAAATAAATCACTGCAGGTGGAAATAGCAATCCTGTTTTGACTAAAGGGGTCCTGATACAAATAGGCCTGGAACTGTTTCAACATTGGATAACAAAAAGCTTGTTGCCCACCATCCTACTGTATTTAATTGAGCATGTTGAGCATTTTACTGTGTCTAGTTTATTTAAGCAGCTGTGGACAAACAGTGATTCAGTGAAAGTCTGTTTGATATCTGAGTTTCATTTTAAACCGATGTCAACGAATTTCCTGACCAAACTTTGTACTTGGACCCAGGGATTTGGAAAACAGCAGCCAAGCTATTTTTATCGCCTTTTACATAGTTGGGGTTAATTGCAAGAAGCGTAATTATATCTATGATGATTTAAAGCTTTTAGGGTTAAATTAGGAAGCACAGCTCACAGACCAAATGTTCCTCTGTGTCAGCTTTAGACAGTCAGTCAGTCAGTCAGGGTGTAGTTATCATCAAGGCCAGGCTGGAAATAACAGTTTACTCACCAGGAGAGTCCACTGTGGTGAGTGGGGAGCTGGTGAGACTTTTGGAAACAGTCACAGATCTGTTTTTGGCTCATACGTATGCCCAATGAAAAAAATCTGTTCAGTGAAGTCATTAAACTTTTAATTTACCCTCAACAGCCACCGATTCAGCCGCCTTCCCCTTGGATATTGGAAGCTAAAGATATTTCGGAGGTAAATTGAGAGAGGTTAATTAAACAAGCTATTTTGAGAGTCATTTTATAAGCAGAAATGCTTAAAATTTAATGGTTGCGCATTCTTAAATATGAGGATTTCTTAATTGGAAACTAAAGATCTGTGTAATTTGACTCTTGGTTTGACAAAACACTAAATGGGACCACCTGGGGATTTAGTGCATTTGTAATGCAGCAGTAAACAAAATAAAAAGGGTCTACGTTCTATCAAAGTAGGAACAGCTGTATTTTAAATGGCTGCTTAGGCCTTACCAAACATATTTGATAGCTTCATTTGTTTGTTTGGAGTTTGTTCTGTGATCCTGTTATCACAGAACAACACTGCAGTGTCTGACACATCCACGGAAAAAAAAAGAGACAGGAGAGCTGTAGCTGCAGAGTCTAAAGCCAATAGGGGCAAATTTACTGGTTGCAAAAAAAAAATAGGAAAAAGTTCTGATTGCACAGAAGTCTATGGGGAAAACATCAGGTCTGAGACCTCAGTAAACAGTTCCCTCGTGACTTTATGGGCTCGGTCACTAGTTTCTAGTCACGTTAAATAAGTGGCTCCAGGCTGTAGTGGTTTACACAGTCACCTATCAAGCAAAAGACCCCTGGTTTGACCCAAAGGAGAGCAACAAATCCCTTCGGTGTTAGGTCAGGAAGGGCAGCCAGCATTAAAAATCTGCCTGCTGTTGCGACCCCTTTGTGAATAAGGGAACAGCCGAAAGTAGCTTTCAGTTAAATTCATTTTGTAAATTATGGTAATTATTAGTCAGAATGGAGGATTATCCAGGTTATGCCCATAATGAACCCCTTTAGTGAAAGTTACTGCCCAGCAGATAATTACATTAAAATGCCTTCAAAATTTGCCAACACCATAAAGAGGGTAAGCCCCAGTTCAGTGATTCGAATTAGTGGATTTGGCATCCAGGAACACTAAATAGGACTGTTCATTTTTATTTTTGTTCATTTTCTTTAACCTGCTGGCGTAGCTTTGCATGACTCACAGTTCAAGTGCTCTTTTTTTTTTAAAGATCACCTTCCATTTAGGAAAACGTCCTTCTGATTGGTTGCACCTTGTAAACAGAAGATTTGAACATTAGGTGGGTGGGACTTCTTTGAGATAACCCTGTTAAAGGTCATGCCCTCTCACTGACCTCATACACCCAAGAGCAGAGAAAAGTGTTTAGAGCAGCATTTGGCTCACAGGGATTACTTTTAAACACTCTGACCTTCATGTTTAATATGATCGTCCACCACTGGAACAGTATTTATATGACAGCACATAAAGAAAAGCCTATTAGACCTGCTTTAATGTAGATGTGTCCTGTGTCTAAATGACAGAGTACGATCACTTTAACAGACCTATGACAGCAGCAGTCACATATAGTATATCCTGTTTTAAAAGGGCTGCAGTTACACTTGTACTTGACTAACTCATATCAGCCTGTGTGAGTTTGTGTCACACAGAAGTAGCACTGAGACAGCTGCGTAAAGATGTAAACGTGTGTGTTTGTGTGCGTGTGTGAGAGACCGAGTGGAAGGAGGAATCCTTCTTTTGTCTGGAAGAAGCATGAAGTCTCCGGGGAAGCTTTCAAATCCTCTCTGGAATGTGTGTGTGTGTGTGTGTGTGTGTGTGTGTGTGTGTGTGTGTGTGTGTGTGTGTGTGTGTGTGTGTGTGTGTGTGTGTGTGTTACACATTTGAACAAGGAATGCAAATATTTGTGTGTGATTCAGTTTTGTGGTGTAGTGTAACTGTTGCCATGGTGACACTATCCTCTGGTGACTTCTTTGTTACCTGACAACTTCTTTCTTTCTTTCTTTCTTTCTTTCTTTCTTGCTTTCTCTCTCTCTCTCTCTCTCTCTCTCTCTCTCTCTCTCTCTCTCTCTCTCTCTCTCTCTCTCTCTCTCTCTCTCTCTCTGTATCCTTGTTTAATCCTTGTTTAATTGTCCTTGTTCCATGCCAGCCTGCAGATCAGGTTTCATCAGCTGCTCTTGTTAATATCTTTATTTACTCATCCTCTAGTGGCCCTGAACTTGACTCTCTGGCTCTAGTTTTGTTTGCAGCTGGGAGTGTCTGCATGACTTCCATTAACACAGTTAATTACATCGTTTTGTTGCATTAAACCAGTTGTGTTTCCTGCAGACTGAGTCATTTTTAGCACATCTAAGATTGATCGCTGTTGGTCCTTTTTTGACCCGAAGACCAAAATGGAAATGAGTCAAAACCAAAATTGCACATAGATTCAGAACACACAGAAGAAACAACACCTGTAACCAGGGCTGCAGAAATAAGTGCATTGAGCTCACTCTGATACAATGTAGCAATTAATTTTGCAAGTCCTTTAAAAATAAATGTAACGAAATTATCTAAAAAAAGGCCTGTGAGAACAAAGAGATACATTGATACGCTGAGAGCAGACAGGCTGTGCTGTACGGATCTTGAAAATCCACATATTCACATTTTTGCACTGTGACATCACCTGCTGGTTCTAGACCCTGCATTTTAAACATGTACAGGTGTTTTACACTGACACAGATATCTGCTAATTAGTGACAAGTTAATAATGTACTATATAGTTGCACAAATGTCTTTGTACTACACAGCAAGATATATTGTCAGATTTAATTAAAATACTCCAAAGGGCATCAGTGGCAGAAATACAGTGCCAGAGATTCGGTTCAGTGACTCCAGTTAGATGAGGTGTGAAACAGCAGGGAGCTAGCGGATAAAGCTCCCTGTGTCAAGGCATCTGTCAATCACTTCACTTGCTGTTCAGTTGTTATGAAGGGTAAACTATTCAGAGAGGCCAAACCTTTTTGGACCGGGCTGTAAATACAACATTTTTAATGCTGTGCAGTCGGGCCTTTCAATATGGAGTCTGTGAGGACTGACTTGGTTTTAGAGCCAGCCTCAAGTTGCCACTATGGAAACTTGTTTTTGGTTTTTTTTTGGTCTGTGGGGCTATTTATGGAATTTTGTTTCCACCACTGAAACAAACTTTTTTTGCCATCCATAAGTCAAAATTTCCGAATATTACTTAAAAATTGCTTACCTACTGACTTACTAACTCAAAATTCAGCAAAAATAACTCAGTTAAGAAAATAGCTTAATTTAAATTTCAAGTTTAAATTTTGAGATAATAACCTGAACTTTTGACCTATGGAGGACAAAAGCCTTAGTTATTGATCCAGATTTTTCTAGATTTATTTTATTTTTTATTTTTGCTGTGAATTGTCCAGTTTTGGAAAAATAATAAGGTGGAAGCAGTAGACTTGCCCTATGGTCATCAAAATTTAAAACCATAGGTACAAACCTCATCATGAGCAGCTTCATGTAGGAACTATTTTCTGTTTGCCAAGCCAATGAAGCATGTTTTCTCCTTGGATGAACATCCAGGCGCTGAGGTTTTCTTGTGGTGTTTCATGCAGAATGGTGATGGAGGAGGGGGGCCAGAGAGACAGAGGTAGGAGGGCTCCAGCGATGGTCCGAGCAGAGGAAAGGCAGATTTTCCTGGAGCTCGGTGAGTGACGTTGACCCTTCATTTAACCCTTAAATGTTTCTTCAACCCTGTAGCTAATGCTGCTTGTTTGTTTTGAAACATCCTTAAAAATAAATACATCTTCTTAAATAAATCACATTATCAGTAGCACTGAGGAAATGAGTGTGAGACTGAGGAGAGATATTCACTAATGCTGCGTTTCTTCTTCTTCTTCTTCTACAGGGGAGCAGAACTTTGATGCTATTTGTCTGTCAACATATCGAACAGCCTGCAAGCTCAGATTTATACAGAAGAGATGCAACTGTGAGTCAGAACTGGCCTTATTTAGCACAGAAATATGCACTATTAAAATAATGACGTGATGGTTTAGGCTGACCTAAAATGGAAAACAGTAAGATTTTTAAACTTAAAAAATCTTTAAAAAATCAGTATGTTTAAATACTTTGACTTTCTTCTTCTTCCAGTGCATCTCATTGACATTTACAATGTGATCGAAGCGGTGCGGGATGCTGGTCTAAATGCGGTGGAACTGAACGCTGGCATCTCTGTGACCAGACTGGAGAACCTCGTGTCCTCTCTGTTCAATCAGCTCAGCAAACGCCTGCCCACCACACACACCATCAACCCGCAGCAGAGCACCGTCCTGCTGGTGGAGTTCTTGCTGGCTGCCATCGACTGGTAATGATTAAG
This sequence comes from Archocentrus centrarchus, assembly GCF_007364275.1. NCBI lineage: Eukaryota > Metazoa > Chordata > Actinopteri > Cichliformes > Cichlidae > Archocentrus > Archocentrus centrarchus. Next base: position 7,957,310 of record NC_044369.1, on the reverse strand, counting down.
AAGCCGCAGCAGTGAGATGTGGTCTTCCACATTCTGTTATCTGTAAACTTGTGTGTCTTTGCCACAGAGGATTTGCAGTTTCACAAACGTCATCACACTTGTTTTTGTTTGTGCTGTAGCGAACCGGACAGCCGCCTGACGGTTCTCTCTGTAAAGGCAATGCTGGCAGTTCTGTGTGGAGGGAAGCTGGTGGATAAACTCCGCTGTGAGTACCAGTCGATACCATCACAACACGCATGAAATAAGTCATCTTACATTTTCTAGAAAATGCTCTTAACCTGCCCAATGTGCAGGTAATAGTTTGGTGATTCAGCAGCATATGTGTCTTTGCTTAAACCACAAGGAGTATTTACAGCAGTGTGAATGGCACTGAGTGTGATAACTTTCTTGCTGTTTGCTGCATATGAGTCAAATTAGTTTCTTTTGTGCAGCCCATGATCACATGTAAAGGTTCAAAGGGCTTCACGAGCATAAAAACTTATTAAAAACAGGGAAAAAAATATTAAGAAACTCACGAACATGTTTAAATATGCAGCAAAAAAATATGCTTTCAAAATGCAAACTATATGGAACATAAAAACCTGTAAAACAGTCAGAGAGGTATGGAGAAAAAAAAAACTTTAAAATAATAGAAGCAGAATGCAGATATGATATTGAACTACATCTTCTCTGCATACACCTGGTCACTTAATGTGGTTTAATCTGCCAGTTAGTACAGTGGGACTGTGAAAAGCACCATTGCATTATTATTGTGAATATCATGTACCAAGTAAAAAAAACAAAGAAATGCCAGATTCTTCCAGGTCTTTAAAGCTTCTTGAAAGTATCGGTATAGTTTGTTTAACCCAGTGGTTCTCAAACTGTGGGGCACAGGGTCATGACAGGCGGGGTGCAATCGACCTGAGAGAAAAGTCATTCGGAACAAATGTTGAACATCAGAAACGTTAGCCGGTACGCTAGCACAGCGACTAACGAAACTCTCCACCCCTGTGGAGTTTGTGTGGTTTCTAAACGTCTCCACTTTGCAATAGTACGACTTTGATTGTGGAATATCTAGGAGGGAGGTAATTTCACAAACAATGATTTGTTTGCAACTGCGGCATCCTATTACAGTACCGCACTCAAATTCAGTGAACTCAGATTTCTTTCACAAATGTTTTTTTAAAAGCAGAGTGCATGGCTACGTGCTTGATTTTGTACACCTGTGGCAATGGGACTGAAAACACCTGTATTCAGAGATTAAGAGGTGAGGTCCAATACTTTTTTCCCATCCCTGCACATCTTCTCTGAATGATTTTGATCCTTTATTTTAAAATGCAGCTACACAGAGTACACAAACTGTTATTGTAGCAATCATGTTTTCACTGTGAGAGGCCAAGCTGATTGCTGATTGAAATGATGAATTTTATCAAGGCTTCTGTTCAGGCTGTGGCACGCAGCTTCATGTAAAAGTGGAACACAAATACTTTTATTTATTATAAATTTGACTTTTATAACATTGGTTGCACTGCATTGCTTTCCCATCTTAGAATTTAAATTAAGATTTCACCACGCAGTGCTCATAGCTTTGTCATTTCAGAGGCTCAGCTCTGACTATTAGCGCTATACAGTCTCGGGAGCTTGAAAAAAGCAAAACTTGACTTCTTTAAGTTTCTTGAAGACCTCTCATCCAAAAGGCTTTTTCAGTTCTGAAAACCAAAGGTGGAGAGTCCCAGGTATTTAAACCCCAGTGGGGGTTGTCCTCTGGTGGCGTTTGTTGACCCACTATTGTTTGTGTGCATAAGCAAACAAAATGCAAACATTGGCATCCTCAAAATAGTGTCCTTTATCCTTAAGGTGCAGATGTACAGCTGAATCTTGTCCTGTAGAGGTGTTTTTTTTTCTGTTGTGAAGTAGCTGTTTGTGTCTCCTCGACACTGGAGAAATCAAACTCTCTTCTCTGCACTGCACAGCATATACTGTGGTGCTAAGCTTGTGTTTGGGAGTTTGGTCCGTGGAATGAACCAGTTTTTGTGTTAGAGTGTGGCTGGGTTCTGTGGCTTCTCCTGAGTTTCTCTGCCACATGGGGGATGACAGTGTTGTTCTGTTTGTCATTCTCTTTGTCCCTATTTGCTGTGTGACCTTCTTTCTTGTGCATCTTCACTTCATTTGATGAAAGCCCAGTTGGGCTAACCACATGTTTTAAGAGCTGTCTTTACATGTCAGTGTTCCTTTTCTTACCCTTCTGCCTTTGAGGGAACATTTTCTGCTTGGTGTTGCAGGGTCTTGATCACCCCAAGTTTGTGTTTCAGTGGGTGGTGGGAGTCAAAGAGTAGGTACTGGTTTGTGTGTGGGCTTCTAGTAAACTTCAGTGTTGAGGCTTCCATCTTCCTCAATTAGCACAGTACACTCCAGGACGGTAACCTGTCATCCTTGGCATCCTCTCTTGTAAACCTTATGTTTTTAATCCTCTGAGTTGATGTGTTTAGTTTCCAGGTCACTTGATAGAGTAGGTTTCATCAGTGATCAGTGGTTTCACCCAGAACCACTGATTGCAGTGGCCCATGACATCGGTGTGAGGGTTGAGAAAATTGCCTGATTTGGAGACTTTGCACCAGCAAAATTGTTTTGCGAGGCATTACGATGAGAGCGGTTGAACTGTTAATTTCATCCGTCCTGGTGGTCTGGTTCAGCCTTTTTACTGGCAAAGGCATTAACTATGGCCTGTCGTACCACACCAAAGTAAGACAGTTAAATCGTGCTGATGTGGTTCTTTGTAATCTGAGTAGACTTATTTTTTGCTATGTCCTTGCATCTGTTCATGCACCTTGCATGGATGGTTCATTACACTTCTTTACAACTTTATTGAGTTATAAAAAAAGTACATTCCCCACGCTGCTTAAAACATTTTAGTACAAGCTTTGGTACATTTTAAATGTAGTTGTATCAGTGGTTTTTGCAGGAAATCTTTCATTCTGTATACATGTTGCACATGCGCCACCTGGTGGAAGATAAATGTCGGTGCTGCTGCTTGCTCATGCTGCTTACCTGCGGTGAAGGGTTTATGAGGGTCAGTCACATATCAAAAAAGTTACCTGCTGAACTCATCAGATTCAGCTGATTTTTTTTTCCCCACAGTAATTTCAGTACATTTGATTTAGCCATGCAAAATTTAACTTTCATACTATGAAAACTGTCCGAGTTACAAAGGCCTCGAATTAGATGTGAGTGGGCCTTTAAAAAAAGTGCCCTGAAAAAAATACCACAAGATTTTGGCTTTAGATTGTCACACTTGGAGTGGGTGTGAAATGTATTAGGTTTTGTTTAAATGTGTGTTTCAGCCCTGAAAATATCATGTGGAAAGCACCTGTGCTCAAGAAATTTTGAGCCCCGTGTACTTTAAAGGGATGTAAGTCTGGAAAATTTTCACTTTTAATTTTTACATAACTTCACTGAATAAACTTAATGAAGAAAAAACATCAGCTCAATCTGAGAGGGTCAGTTTTGACACTCACTGATCTTTATGCACTTACTAGTTAAAGTCTCACTAACTAGTTAAAGTCAAGGTTAAGGGAAGCAATGGGGTTTGGACATGTAGTACTAGAAGTTACCTTTCTTCACTCTGTGTGTGTGTCTGTGTGTGTAGATGTGTTTTCTCAGGTATCTGACTCCAACGGTGTGTTGGTTCTGTCCAAGTTTGATAATTTTCTGAGGGAGGCTCTCAAGCTGCCCACTGCTGTCTATGAAGGACCTTCCTTTGGCTACACACACACCTTAGCACGCTGCTGCTTCCCACAACAGGTACACACACGCACACTTCATTCTTCTGACCTGCACAGAGTTGTGTTGTCATTTTTAATAAAGATAATTTTTCTCCTTTTTCCTGTTACTAATTTTACCAGTGCATTGTTTCTGTGTTTATGAAGAGTCTTCTCTGCTGTAAATGCTCTTATTTTGTAGAAGAGAGTGATGCTCAACATGTTCCTGGACATCGTGGCCAACCCTCCTCAGTGCCTCATTTGGCTGCCTCTCATGCACCGCTTGGCCAATGTGGAGCATGGTACAGACACACAAACAGACTCTGCAGATATGATGCAAACTATTCATCAGCAGTCCTGGTATATTAGCAGAAATTTACTAGCATTTGGCTTTATAGGCTATGATTCAAATGATTCGAAAGCTTGACCAAAACAAGACACCTCTCATTCAGCTGGACTCGGCATGCGATCCACTGGGCTTACTGCGCTTTCCAGTTGGTCATATCACGCGATAAAGCTCGCCAGCTATCCAAACTGGAAGTAGCCGCACATTTAGTTGGAAAGATTTTGCATTTCCTCTTGACAGATCTTGAATCGAGTCCTGATCATGTAAGACCACGAGGGATATCAGAAAAGAGACAACATACAACATGAAGGGCACTTTTTTTTTTAATTATTTTTTTATTATTTACATATCATGTTATTTTGAGAAACTTGATCATTGTTTAATGGACACAAAAGTAGCTTTTCGCACCAACTGCATGTCTGCCACCCGCTCTTGGAGAAGCACAAATGTGTTGATCTCTCACATTTGGACCTCTTGGGTACATTTAGCTTTAAATACGTGATGTTATGTACACCTAAAAATCCAATACATGCAGATCAGTGATCTGGCACATATGGCATGAGGTGAATTTTCCAACTTAAATGCAATTTTACTGTATTTTTATGTAGACGATCACACTAAATCTTTATTAGATTATTGAAATGTACATGTTTGTTTCTTGTATACCATTATGCTAAGAACATTTTTGCATGAATTCAATAAATTTTTTTTTTTTTTTTTTTTTTTTTTTTTTACAAAAAGAAAAATGCAGCCATGTCAAATTTAATCCACAGCTGAGATGTGCATCATCTAGCCATGAGCAACATCTTGCGGTTGTCGCAGCTTCCACCTGAGAGATGGTGTCTGATTTGGTCAAGATATTAAATGGTTCACTATACATTTTATTTGACTTTTGGTATCTATGTTCTAACTATGCTCAGGTTTCATTTCCATCGAGCTGTGACATCTAAAATTATGAAGTAAAATTACTTTTAAAGTTAACGTTTTTCCAAACATCTATGATAAAAAGGAATGGCTTAGCACTGGAACAACAACATTAACTGCAAGAAAAATTATCATCAGTGTAATCCATCCCAAAGAACCCAGTGGGGTTCCCTCCTGTGTGGTAAAACTCTCGCGGCCTGTCTGTTCTGTCCTTCTTTTGTGATTCCTGCCTGAATATTGAGCAGATTTGGGGTTGCATTTTATTGCTGTGTCACACCAGAAAGCTATAACTGAGTAACAGAAGAGATTATATTGAAGAGATCTCGTTAGAGCACGAACACATTTCTTTCAAATGAACATCAGTTTGGGCTGCATATGGCATTCTGTCTGTGAAGACTGATCATAGCTGTGGTACTAACCTTGGCAGTGCTTCACTTTGCACTAGAAATATTGATCAGTTACATACATATAAAACCGATGTGACACAATAAATGTGAATGAACTAAGGCAGACATGCTAACATATGTTGGAGCTGACAGAAAATACACTTATGTCCAAAATGCCTCCCTGTTCCACCCTCATCCCTCCTCCAAATGTTTCTACAAACTGAAAATACTTTTTGCTCTAAAGTTTTGCTAACTGCCTGGAGTGGAAATGGTATGTTTTGTAAAACCAGGCAAACCAGTCAATCTTCTGTATCTGGAAAGTTAATTAGCCACACATTCGCCCGGTGACCAGCATCAGTGTGCGGGAATATTCAGCTAACCTTAATGACCCCAGGTCTCTGATACACTGACTTAGAAACTGACTCCATTGTGCAAAGAACTATTTATTAACCCCTCATATTTTTCTCTTGCTTTTTTGATATTGTGTCTTTACTCTTGGGTTGTAAAACTTTTTTTTTCCTAGTAATCACTAATAAGGATCCCAATAAAGAAAAAGAACCTAAAGAAATGAAGTATTTATAAACAGAGTGTCACTGTGTACTGCAGATTACTGTTTCTGTCCTTGAGGCTCTGTCTTTGCTCCTCAGTGTGCAGAGAGGCCTGATGTGTACTCTCTTTATCAGCGAATCACACTCGTTTGACAGATTCTCTCTTTTTATTCCCCCCTCTCAGTCTATCATCCCGTCTCGTGCTCTTACTGTCGCAGCAACGGCATGACGGGCTTCCGTTATCGCTGCCTCGATTGCCGCGGTTACCAGCTCTGCCAGAACTGCTTCTGGCGTGGCAACACCAGCGGCTCGCACAGCAACAAGCATCAGATGAAGGAGCACTCTTCCTGGGTGAGTCACAGAGCGGTTACTCATCCGTCACACTGGGGGGCTCTCGCTTTGTGGAGGTGCATCTGTGCTGATCGAGTACAGTTTGTACACTTTTAACTTTTTCCACTACACAGCACCAAAGCTAGTGAATGAAAACCAATTAGACTTCATATGTTTTCTTTCCTTGTGTACTGCAAAAGTAATAATCAATAATATCTATAAGTAGTTGTGAATTGCACAGTTGGCTTATAAACACAATGTGCATTTTTGTTCCAATTAAATTCATTTCATTTATTGAGCAACAATAAAAAGGAGATAATTTGTGAAACATTGAACAAGAAATGGCTAGAAATATTTAATCATATTTAATTTAATTACCTCTGCCAATGAGGCAATGTTTTTGGTACCTTATGTGTGCATGTATGTCATGTCGTCTGTAAACACGATATGAATTCTGATAAAGATTTGTAGGGGTGTAGAGTGGGGTCATGTTAAAGCCTTATAACTTAGAAACTAGCGTATATAAAGTATGGTATAAAGATTTAAAATATGATGTCACATTTGACCTCTGACCTTTCCTTCAAGGTCATTAGATTGATCTGAAGGTCAAAGCGATATTAATGCTACATAAAGCTGCTTAAAGCTGTTTCTCACTGCCATTGTTTGTATTGACATCATATAGGCATATAGGGAATGATATATGGGGATTGTAAATATGGGCAGCACAGTTTATTAGGTATTGATTTGTTATTTACAAATCAACACCTATTAACGATTACCTGCTCCCACATAATGTTTGTGTAATCAAAGTAAGCATTTGTCGTGTTACCCTTATCTGCACTACAAACTTCTTAAAGTACGTTTAAAAAGAACAATAAAAACAAAATGAATACACACAAAGTTAAGTACTATTCCCTTAAAAGTAAATACTCCCCATAGAGTGCGCTGCCTTGGCGGAGTGTGATGAGGTGGAGGTATGCACTGGAGAGAAGAGGAATGAAAGTCAGGTGTGATTAGTGACAGAAAGAGTGAAAGGGAAGGTTTACAAGGCAGTAGTGAGACCTGTTATGATGTATAATTTGGAGACAAAAAGACAGGAGGCCGAGCTGGAGGTGCTCAGATTTTTGTTGGGGGTGATCAGAATGAACAGGATTACAAATGAGTACATCAGAGGGAGAGCTCAGGTTGGGAGACAAAGTTAGAGAGGCAAGGCTGACATGGTTTGTCCATGTGCCGAGGAAGGATGGTGGAAATGTCGGACACAGGATGTTGAAGATGGAGCTGCCAGGCAGGAGGAAAAGAGGAAGGCCACAAATTCATAGATGTAGTGAAGGAGGTCATACTGGGGGTTGGTGTGACAGGAGAGGATGCTAGAAATAGGGCGAGATGGAGACAGTTAATCCACTGTGGCAACTCCTAAAAAGATCAGGTGAAAGAAGAAGATAAATATAACAAACATCTAGATGTGTTTTCGTTTGATTCACACTTTGTCTAAACATGACTTATAACCAGTAATATTGAACCATTCAACTAAACATTATGCAACACAATTGGTTCTACTGCAGTGCAGCTGAGACATTGTGTCTCAACTGTACCTGCTGACCACCCTTCACATTTCTCTCAGTATCCTCGAATGACACCATGTCATGACGTATGTCAGTCTTTACAGCACAGAATGACAATTACGTTGATCTAAGTTCAGTTTAACAGTGTTACAACCAAAGGAACTATTTAATGTGAAAGGGACATCCGGAGATGCCTACTTCACCCTACTTCAAATTTCCCACGATCAGAGATGATGTTAATACACATGTGCAGACCAAACGTGACAGATGTGGCTTGTTGGGTACACAAGTTATTTGAGGTGTTCCAGCTGTTCCAGCTGTACTCGGTCTACCCTCATTCTGGTAGCAAACAAACTAAATCAATCACATAACCTCCTGGGTAATGTAATAGGTTTTAATTGCTTTCAAACAGGTTTTACTATAAAAGCACACATTGTAAACACACAAATCATTGCAGCATCATCACCCAGGACATAGGGTTAGTAGCTAAATACAGGTGTATCAATAGCCAAATATTTTCAGCTGCTTGCTAATTATGATGTATTTATTTGAATGGTGACTGATTTATCCAAGAAAATTGTCATGATATTTTAAATAAAAGTTGCCCTAGCCTGAAGGAATAAATGTTTTTAATGAAGAAATTATGTATTAATAGAAGGAGACATAGCTGTTGAATTATTCATCAGTAAGTCTTTGGCATAATTTATCTTATTAATGTTTCAGTTTTAGAGCTAAATCTTCTAACTAGTGCAGCTCCTGCCTGTCATTATGTAACATTATATTCTCATCATAGCTCAGGCTTTACATATATTTACATGTGATTTCCTCCAGGATTGGGCTTTGTGCTTGATTTTAGTCTCAGTTTAAGGTCTTTTAAAACAAAGAAACCCAGCAGCAACTACCTGAATGTGGTTCACAGTAAAATCAGAAGGTTGATTGTCATATTTTTAAATGTCAGTGCATTAAATTCAGTTAATGTCATGATCTCTAGATCGTTGACCCTGAGTTTTGAGTTTCTTTGGATTTGAAATACAATTTTTGTTCTTCTATATTTTGTATATTTTGAATATAATAATGCTTCTGAATTTATCCTGGTTCCTTGTTTAATGATGGTAGTTCCCTTTTTAGTCTAGTCTCGTCTTTACTTTTCTGTCCTCGTGTCAAGTTTGCACATCTCACTCCAGGTCTCAGTGTTCTACTTCCCTTATCTGCGATTAGTTTCAGCTGCTCTCCCAACTGTTACCTGTTCCCTCGTTATCCTGTGTGTATTTATTCTCTCAGTCTTCCTTTGGAAGACTGGATGGTTCAAAATGGGCCTTTGGGACTAAATATGCACATAAGCACAATCAGTCCAAGTACAGTAAATACAGTGAGTGTCTTTATCTCTGATCATTTTTTAAAAATAAAATGTCTATTATGCTTGTGTAAATAAACCCAGAATAACAGCCATATTTTTATTTTATTTGCTTAGTCAGGAAAACGTTTTATTCCTGGAGATTCGTCCAATTAGCCGACTGGGTTACAAACAAATCACACAGCTTATGTCCAAGAGGCGATGTAATGGTCTGCGCTAAAGTGGTGTAAGAGTTCACGGAGGAGGACAGGCACACAGGAAGCAAACAAATCCAGCAAGTTGTAGAGGAGAGCGCAAAAATCCAAAACCAGTCCAGAAGCTAACACACGACAAGAACTAACAACAAGAGAGGATCTGGCAGCGAACAGAAGGAAACTAGGAGTAAATATACACAAGTGAATAATTAGCTGAAGGGGAGTAGGTGAGGCAGGACAGGTGACACTAATGAGCAAATCCCTGAACTGGACCTCTCCATCATGTTTCTGCTGTTTGTGCCTTTTGAACCTTTTTCATTGCAATTATGTGGACTGATGTGTGATCAAGTGTACTAGCAGTCTGTTCACAAAGTCTATGCTGCAGTTTTGTAAGTGAAATTCATGTGTTTTGTTAGTAAAATCCTTAGCAGTAATTAGAAGGTATCTGTATTTGCGATTAACTCTTGTCCAAATATCGTCATTTCTGACCCCCAAAAACATGAAAGTCTAAACGTTGCCTCTTCAAAACAGTGCTTTACAAATCAGTTGATGCCATCACGGTGGCTACGCTGATACAGTCTGAGCTCATGAGCTGTTTGTGTGTTTGTTTTTTGTCTGCAGAAGTCAACGGCGACAAAGTTTGGTCGAGCCCTGAGCAGGACTCTGGGCTGTGTGTCATCCAGGGAGCCACCACACCCCATTTACCCAGAAGAACCCGAGAGGACCCTTAACCTCGCCAACATAGTGTATGATATGACCTCCCAACACTGTCAAATGGCTAACATGTAATTAGACCTGTGCGTCTTTTTCAGCAGCACCTTTTTACTAATACACGTTATGATTACTCACTGAGTGCAGTCTCACTCAGTGAGGTACAGAAGGATCAATTTCACCTCTACGCTGCTGAATGACTGATATTACAGACAAACTCTGCATACATACTTCATATTAAATGTAAAAAAATATTTTAATAACTTTATTATAAACATAGAACAGACTTACCTTAACTACCCTTTAGGTGCCATTTACAATGATGATTTCAAGATATGGAGGACTGAAACTGATGCACCCACAAAAATATTAATATATTTATATATATATTTATGCTTCTGTTAGCGTCTGTATTTATTCGCTCTTGTATGAATTGATTCATTTACTGCCCTGTATTACAGTACTGGCTGACTTTATTTTAAGCTAGATCAACTGAAAAATGAAACCTATATGCTTTACATATACTGTATATACACAAGAGAAAACAGTAAATACTGACAGTCTTACTGGCGGTCTTACACACTGCCCTTCCGCAGTGTGTGAGCATAGTTGAATTAACGCTAAATAAACAAATATTGAGAACTGCACATAAGCTGTAAAATTCATGTGTGTCTACCTTTATTTTGCTAACATAGACCTTAAACTTTAAATGCCCCCTAAATAAATGAAATAATTTGCTCTTATTACACAAGCTCATGTTTACATGTTGATTATAAATGGATTAAGTGTGTAACTGGTTGGTTCTGCATTGAATTTACCGATTAGATTGTTTTCTCTGACACCTCCTGTGTCTCTAAAGTCACTAAAGATGTGGATGAATATAACTAATAAGGTCTCCACACCTTAGATGGTACAAAAAAGGTTCAAGAGTTTGCTGTAACTGTGATGTCAATGTTTAACAGTGTAACATTTACGATCTAATAGCTAACAGTTCGACCTACAAAATTTTACATGAACCTGGAAAGCTCAGATAACAAAGAAAAAGTCCCACCTCTATATATCCAAACCCTTTGGTTTCTCCGCCCCCTGTGGTGCATCAGCACTGTTTGATTTTCCACGCTGAAGCCAACCAGGTCATCACGGACCTGCAGGCATTAGGCTTACACTCAGGCCAACACACGCAGGCTGAACTTAGAACGGGTGTGAGTATGATTTTAAAAAAGTATGCTTTAAAATGTCTCTTTCAAACTTAATGGGATTATTTATGTCTTTTTTAAAAAAATTCTCTTCTGGATGTGCGCACACGCTGCTCCTCTCTTGCTTTCTTTCCCTCGTTTGATCTTTGGCCTGTCTGTGTTTGCTCAGACCTTTTACAGTTCAGTGTTGCATGAACGCACTCAAAAGCATGTGAGAGTGTGTGACTGTGTGAAAGGGAGTGTAAGAGCGCGCGCTTTCTGATAGGCAGGCGTCTGCGGTTTAATGATTTAATGTCGTTATCCTTTCTCTGTGTTTGCACTGTTGATAAGACACCTCTAACGCGTGTTTGTGTTTGTGTGTTCAGCCCCTCGAGACCTGTTGGGAACGCCAATGAGGCCATGCTGCTGTCTTCATCAGCACCCGAGTCCTCGAGAAGGTAAAGACTGACATTAGGTCTGATTAGAAGTTTGCAGTCTAGTGGCTTCATTTCTTAGTTCTGCATAAATTTAACATTTCTCCTTGATAAGTTTCACAGCAGAAGCCAGTTTAAGGCAAATATAAACTTCAACTTACCCACTGTGTGTCAGGAAAGTTGGTTAGCCAGCTGCTGTTTCCATCAATAACAGCTCCGAGTTCCAGTGTGAGGCAAACTGGCTGAATTGAACCCTTACTGGGTTTTTCTATTAGTAATTTCATGTTGAAAGAAGCATTTGAAATAAAGAGGCTGTTCTTACCGACGTGTGTACACCGCAGAGGGTCTACGCTGGTGATGCAGGGCTCAGTGGAGAGAGCATTTCACTTGCATGCAGTTAAAAATAAATTTAGACACGTGAACTATGAAATGGATTTAAGAGCTCATGGGTAAGATAAGATATCTTTATTGTCATAGAAAATAAATATAAATAAGTATCTGATATTTACAGTGAGCAGAGGTAGTATGATAAAAGTAAAATGCAAAAGAAAAACAGTCTGCATGAAGAAAGACCTCTTGTTTATCTCTTGATTATATTGATTATATTGATCATACTAGATTATAATATTTTTATAATATTTTTATTTTAGAGAGTTTGATTTTCTGTTACATGGCACTGAACAGGAGTGGCCCTCCAATCTCATTGTACATCCTGTATAATGACAATAAAGGCATTCTATTCTATTCTATTCTATTGTTTAGTTTGCCATGATTGTTATAAGAACTTTAATAAATGTAAAGTTTGCTGCAAGCTGACAGCAGCCATCACTGATGGTCTGTCTTGCAGAGGTACCTGCAGCACGCAGGGGTCTGTCTAAAGGACACAGCATGTGCTCCACTATATTTCTTGTAAAATTTTACTTGCTTATTACTATTTTGCACTTTTTCTTTTTGAAAAGTAATGAAAGAAACATGTTTATTTAAAAGCCTCTTGCCCCATGACAGCTGGGATAGGCTCCAGAACCTTGAACTGGATAAGTGGAAGAAGATGGGTGGATGGATTATTAAATCAGCCATAGCTATAAGCTTGAGAAGTGCTCTGTTGGGGTGATACAGTACTATAAGGTCTTTACGATAAGATGTGAGGAGAAGAATTTTAAATTCTATTCTAGCCATTAATAACTAAAACAAAGCTATAAAACACAGCTGAAGAGAAAAGTTGCTGCTGATTTAAGAGGGCTAGCCGCTCCACCCTCTCTGGGTTTGTATGCATGTAGATGAGCCTCCACAGCCAATTATTACTAGGGATGAAAAACAGAGAGTGTAGGTTAATAGGAATGACCAAAAGAAATACTAATCAGTGGAAAAAATTTGATGGTGAAAGCATAATTCAAAGCTCAAACTAAGACTTATTTATCTTACTCCAACTTTCTTCTGATTGGCTTCCCCTTACAAACAGGAGGTTTAAAAGGCAGGTGGGCAGGGCTTCTGTGCTCACAGCCAGAGCTGTGAGATGACCAAATTAGGGATATCCCCTCTTTGACATCATACAGAGCCAGTAGTAGAAAACTGTCTTAAACAGAGACAGTTTCAAGCAGTCTGAAGACTGATATGTATATGGTATATTCTCATTATTAGAAACCTGAGTCATGTTTAATATGAGCTTCCACCAATGTAACTATATATATATATATATATATATATATATATATGACAGAAGATAACAAAAAAAATAGGCCCACATTAAACTCCAGTGCTTTGGGTTCTAGTGACTTTTTTCTGACATTTTATGCACCACAAAATGTATTGACTAATAGAAAATAAATTAGAGGCATGCTAGTGAATCATTGAAATTAAAAACATGGCCATAGCGTCTAAAAATCTGCATGAGTTTTCCAGCTATTTATGATTTATGTTGACAGTTTTGTGAAATCAAAACTGGTGAGTGCTCAGTAGAACCTATTATGTTTTTTTTCCTTATTTTTAATTGCACTGAGAGATTTTGTGTTCACATGAAATAAAACTGATGCTGTTCCTCTAAGACAGACGGTTATCTGTTGCTGACTGATTGCTTCACGTCTGTTTTGTGTCCGTCCAGCTTGGAAGCGGCTCAGCGAATGAATGAGGAGCACGCTCTGATCGCCGCGTATGTGAATCGCCTCCAGGGCAGCCCGCGGTGAGAAGAGGGGGGGGGGTTACATAAGGGAGCTGGGCAGGCAGTAAGGAGGAGGAGAGCGCCGTGCTGCGCAGTTTAGCCGAATCCAAGTAGCAGTTACAGCTTTTTCAGGGCTTTTATTGTAATTGGGCAACACAAGAAAATTATATTAATGCCAGCCTCACAAACTGTATAAAAGTAAATAAAAAACAAATGATACAGATCAATTTTTTTAAATGTAAGGCATATTAAATATTAGAGTAATATTACTATGAAATACGGGCTGTATTATGTGATCACTCATGGTGGGCAGGTGGGCGTCCGGGTGGCGTCCATTGAAGTGTCCACTTGACAACTTCAGAACCGTTTGGCCTACACTTACCAAACTTCATGGGTAGATAGCTTATGACCAAAGCAAGGTTTGGATTGTATATGGGGTCACTGGGGTCAAGATAACAGGAACAAGGTGTGTGCTAAATAACTGGGTGACAACAAACAGGGTTAATAGAGAGCAGAATGAAGTATATGGTGCAGAAAAGTGAAAATGTACTCACATGAGGGAACGTTTAACAGTGATACTTCTTACTTAAAAATTTTCCCCATTGATTGTACTTTCTGATTAAAATGTATAGAACTGTACAAAACATAGCTTTAGATATAGAGATGCAGAGAGGCATAGGTAATACCTCATTTACATACTTAAACTAGATATTACTGAAAACTTGCAAATGCAAACAAAAATTTAAGTTTCATGTTATCTGTAATTTAAAATTTGATCACACTTACCTGCAGTGCCTTCCAATGAATTGGTGTCTCATGTTGGCTCTTGGCTGTTTAAATACAATCACTTTTATGCTGGAGTCAGTAAGTTGGGGATTTTCTGTTTCAGTATCGACAGTCCCAGCAGGCAAGATGACGAGCACAAACTGATCGCTCGCTACACTTCTCGACTGGCCGACACCGAGAGCACAGGAGTGAGTCGAAAACATCTCTGCTAACTCTAACTCTAGTAGAGCAAATGCATGCATATGTTACAACTGCACAAAGAACTGATTTTGGTTGGTAAATGATAAATGATTCACTCAAAACCAGCGGACACCTTTAACTGTGTGTTTGTTTGCGTTACAGGTGATCCCGACCCGGAGCATCAACTTCGACGCGAACAAACAGAAGAGGGAGCTCATTGCTCAGCTGGAGTCTAAAAACAGGTGGAAATGTGTGAACCGAAGCTCGGTGGAGAATTTAACTTGTTTATTGTTGGAAAAATGCTTGAAGACTGCACATGTCATAAAAAATCATACAAACAATTTTTTTAAAACAAATTTCTAAAGTTGTTTAGTCATTCTGGCTCCTCAAACTTGAACATTTGCAGCATTTCGATGTCTTAACGTTGCTGTT
Source organism: Archocentrus centrarchus (assembly GCF_007364275.1). Taxonomy (NCBI): domain Eukaryota; kingdom Metazoa; phylum Chordata; class Actinopteri; order Cichliformes; family Cichlidae; genus Archocentrus; species Archocentrus centrarchus. The sequence goes on along the minus strand of NC_044369.1, from coordinate 7,942,053 downwards.
GGGGTCTCAGGATTAACCCTGGGAATACATTGGTTGCAGTTCTGTGTCTTTTCTTTCCTCGGCATGGCTGCAAATCACACCAGGAACCTTTTAGGAGCAGAGCGTTTATTTTTTAATCTGAAAATTGGATCAAATTCTCCATGCCATTTGTGTGTCTGACTTCTTGCCCTCCTCATCTGCCCCGCACAGTTTGGTGCAGCTTCTTGGGTGCTGCTGAAATGTTCTGTAGCGTTTCTGGTAGAATCGTAAGCTTTGTAGTGAGCGGATGTGATCAGCTCCAGCAGCTGTAACTGGTCTGTGTGTTCCTGGGTTCATATTTAATGACAGTCATTTACCTTTGATGTTTTTATGCCTAAAGAATGAATTGATTAATCCCTCCATCCATTCAACAAATACAAATACAAAACACCTTTTACAAAATTACAAAGTTAAAACATACCATGGTTAAATTTTTATAAACAAAGAAAAAAGGAGTTGCCCTCAAGGACTCGCAGTTTGGTTTTAAAAAGCGCTCAATAAGATTAATTCAGTCAGTTTCCAGTCATTCTGCAACATGTTCCATGTGGAGGGAGCCGAATGAACAAAGGCCTTTTTACCTAGTTCGATATGAGCAAATGGAACAGAAAGCAGCAACTGGTTTTGAAAATGGAATGAATAAGCAACATCACTTTTCAATGCAATTAAAGCACAACTGGAGGCAGGTAGCAGTCCAAGTACTGACTTATAGATGAAATTGCCTTATAGTGACAGATCCGACGAGTGGCCCTTTCACCCGAGCGAATGAATCACAGCGGTGCGTCGACACTTTGCACTTAGTAATGAACCTCAAGGAAGCACGGTAAACCGTATCAACCATCCGAAGACACTGAGCTAGAAGCATTCATATACAATAAATCTCGATAATCCAACAGAGACAGAAAAGTTGCAGCAACAAGCCGCTTTTAAAGTGTTGAGCCACCTCTCATGTTTTTATATTTTGCAGCCAAGGAGACAGACTTAATTTTTTTAAGCGGTCTTGAGCAATAGTCGTCCAGTTTAAAGGTTAAAGTTTTTCTTTGGACATTGGCTGCTTTTTTACTCATTTTCAGTCCAGTCCTTATACCTGATCATATTCACAGGAATGTTTTTTGTTTTGTTTTGTTTTTCTTTTTTTTTGGTCAAGCTAATTAACACTGACCTATCTATCTCAAGGGATGAACCAGTGTTGTCTACACAGAGCATTCAACCTAGCAAAGAATCGATTTTAAGTTGTTTCTTTACTTTTACTAGCAGCCTGTATCAAAAACCATTTGTTTGTCATCTGTTCCCATGTCATTAGTTGAATCGATGAAAAATGCCAAAGATAACAGTCTGACAGGTATAAAATAGTATTTTTGCACCAACAGGGTGATCCCAAAAAGTTATTAGCAAAAAAAAAAAAAAAAAAAAAACTGGCAGTGTGTCCTTTAAAAAAAAATTGTAAGTGGAGGACAGAAGAAGAAGCAGCAGGTCCTCAGAGCCCAGACCTTAACATTATTGGAACAGTGTGGGATCATCCTGACAGAGAACAGAACAAAAGGCAGCCAACATCCAAAGAAGAGCTTTGAATGTCCTTCAAGAAGCCTGGAGAACGTTTCCTGAAGACTAATTAAAGAAATGACAAGAAAGCTGCCTCAGAGAGATCAGGCTGTGCTGAAGAATAAAGTTGGTCATACCAAATATTGACTTTCAAGCTTGTTAGAGCTGTACATACTAAGAAATAAGGGGTGGCTCAGTACTGTATAAATATTGGGGAAAAAACTATTCTTAATATTGACCATGTTTACCACAAACTGGTATTAAATTGTCCTTGTTGAGGTCCGAATAAAGGCCTCAAGTTGCATTAAATATAATCTCCAAAAACAACTCGTAGTTTTCATAGTAAATAAATTATTTCATCT